>NW_007256292.1:58079-78111 GCF_000164805.1 Carlito syrichta
GCCACTGCCCTCCAGCCTGGGCGACAGAGTGAGACTCCAACTCAAAAAAAAAAAAAAATCCTGTTTGAGGATCAAGTGGACTGATAGTTTGTGACCTCTGGGGATAAAAAAGGTCATTTTTGAATCACAGAGTACTTCATTCCCTTTAAATGGCACCCAGAAGCCCTTGGAACTTTGGAAATGATTATCTAAAGTTGTAATATGCAGTCAAGCATGATGACTTGTGTGTAATCCCAGCACTTTGGGAGACCAAGATAGGAGGATCACTTGAGGCCAGGAGTTCAAGAACAGCCTGGGCAATATAGGGAGACCCCATCTCTAAAACAAAGCAAAACAACAACAGCGTAATATTCATGCAGACTCTGGCACTAAAACCCAATTGGGTAAGAGCAGGGTTTTATAGCCCTTATCCAAACTACCTAATTTTACTTTACCAAAAAAAATTTGTAGAGACAGGGTCTTGCTATGTCGTCCAGGCTGGACTCTAACTACTGGCCTCAAGCAATCTTCCCGCACTGGCCTCCCAAAGTGTTGGGATTGCATGTGTGAGCCACTGTGCCTAGCCCCAAATACTCTAAATGTTAGACAATGCATCACGCACTCAAAGGCCAGAGACTGTATTGGGGTCTTTTATTTCAGATGTGAGTCACATTCCATTGAGACCCCTAGGGGTGGCTCTCTCCCACTAGGTCCCCTCCCTGCTTTTCCCACTAGTGTGTACTGCCCACGTGGCTGCACTCACCATCAGCACTTGCCTTCCTGCTTACACTTCTTTTCTCTTTTTCTCCACCCTCCTCACATCCGGGTATTCCAAGCGCCCCTCTTTCCTTGTGCTGTAATTATTCCAGGCTGATTTCTTCAACTGTCTACCACCCTGCCTGATGGGAACCCAAGCCTTGTGTAATGCAGTTCTTTACATATTCCAAAGATGGCACCTGGAGGTCCAGCAGGAGAAGACACTTGTTTACTTAAGAAGGCACCTATGGTGGCGGGTTGGTGAGGAAAGGTTCTGTCCACGAGGCACCAATGACAGCAGATTGGGGCAGTATGGCAAACAGTTTTATAGGCAAGCAAGTCAATTAATCAGATATAGGGAGAACGAGGCAATGTCCAAACAATGGCCTCACACCTTAGCATCCTCAAGAATAAAGAAGGGGGGAAAAGAAACAGAAAAAAGTCTTCCTGATTGTCTATCTAGAACCTTCCAGGCTGCCCAGAGTGACAATGCTATGGGCATCTTCTTATGTCTCCCGATTTGGTGAATGCCAGACCCTGGAGGTAGAAAAGTAAAGAGAACAACCCACTGGGACTGGCCAGCAACAGCTGCAGTCCCCACTGCTTGCTCATACCTACAGCTTCATATTCTGTGTCCTCTGGAACCAGACATGGCTGGCTCCAGTTTGACTCGTGTTCCTCCGTGTCCTCCATGTAATATTTCCACACCCTATCATTTTTGCATGGAGCCCAGGTAAGTCCGTCAGTTTGCCCTTTCTCATCTTGTCATTTATAAACTGGTGCTGAGAAGTCTTTTTCCCAAAGTAGGATTTTAGGAATACTTTAATTGTCCTCCATCATTTGTTTTGGGCAGCGATTCTCTTCCTGGACTGTACATTAGAGGTACCTGAAGAGTTTTCTAAAAATACTGACGCCGGATCTCACACCATACTAATTAAATTGTCATCTCTGAGGGTGGAGCTTGGTCTGGCTTTTTGTTTCTTTGCTTTTTAGCTGTCTGGAGTAATTATAATTTGTAGCTAGTGCTGAGGATTGCTGATATAATTATATACATATCACTTATTTGGCAATCATTGGCTGAGTTCCCAGCCATTATAATAGTCACTGGTGATCCCACAGTGAATCCAGCCCCGGTCCTGTCTTCATGGGCCTTGCAATCTAGTGGGAGAGTCGAACAGAAGTGTACATAAATAATTAAGTGATTGCAGATCGCAATAATTGCTAGAAGGGTGATAAATGGGTTGATATAATAGAGAATAGTAGCAGGGATCTGGCTTTGATATGGTGGTCAGAGAAGGCTGAGTTCTAGAGATGAGAAGGAGCTGAACTTCCCAAGTAGAGGAGGAAGCACACCAGAAGTCTCTGGGGAAAGAGGTCCGCTTGTTGTAGGAACCAACAGAAGGTCAGTGTGGCTTGGGGGTCGTCAGTGTGGCTTGGGGGGAGGCATAAAAAAAAAAGGTGTTAGAGAGATCAGTTGGTGCCAGTGAATGTTGGATCTTGAAGGCCACAGTAAGTCTTTTAAAATTGATTCTAATTGCAATGAAAAACTTTTGAAAGATTTTTAAAAGATGTCTGAAAGCTGATCTACCTCTTTAAGAAATGTCTGGTGAAAGACAATGCTACTGCATTGGAGATGGAGAAAGATGAATGGATTCTAAAAGTGTTCTGAAAGTAGGTCCAAAATGTGTTGCAGGTAGCTTATGTAACTGATAAATATTGGCAGCATTATGGATCAGATGAGGGGAGGCTCACAATTTAGGAACTTGTCACTGGAAATCAAGTGTTCTCTTTGGGGCAGGTCAAGGCTGAGATGTTATGAGATGTCCAAGTAGAGATGTCAAGGAAACCAGCAGTCTCCAGCTTTTTTGGCATCAGGGACCAGTTCCAGGAAGACAACTTTTCCAGGGACTGGAGATTTGGGGGATGTACAGTTAAACCTCACTACTAATGTTAATCTATATTTGCAGCCGCTCCCCAGTGCTAGCATCACCACCTCAGCTCCACCTCAGATCATCAGGTATTCGATTCTCATAAGGAGCATGCAACCTAGATCCCTGGCATGTGCAGTTCACAATAGGGTTTGGTGCTCCTATGAGAACTAATGCCGCTGCTGATCTGACAAGAGACAGAGCTCAGGGGATAATGTGAGTGACCCGAGTGGGTGACCTGAAACTACAAATAAAACTTCACTTGCTCGCCCGCTGCTCACCTCCTGCTGTGTGGCCCAATTCCTAACAGGCCACGGACCAGTCTGGTCTGTGACCCATGGGGTTGGGGACCCCTGAAGTAGACAGTTGGATATATGAGTCTGGAGCTCAGAAAACAGATCTAGAAGAAAGACATAAATTTAGGCATTGTCAGGATATAGAAATTATGTAAAGCAATTAAAATGAATGAGATCATCCAGGGAGAGAATGCACGCAGAGAAAAATTGGCCTCAGACCACTCTCTGAAGAACATCATCAGTTAATTCTGGGGTTGAGGAAGAGGAGAAGCCAGTAGAGGACACTGAGTAAGGGTGTCCAAAGAAAAAGAGGAAGAAGGAAAACTGGAAGATTATTGGTGTCCCAGAAATTGCAAAAGGGGAGTGTTTCAAGAGTGAACAGTGAGCTCTGTAAAAAGATGACCACATGTAAGAGTGAAGGGAGGGGCAGTGGAAGGGAGAAGGGGGAAAAAAGGGTGAAAAAACTTCCCTCAAGATGTATAATACAATGAGAGAGAGAGAGAGAGAGAGAGAGAGAGAGAGAGAGAGAGAGAAGGATGCATTCAAATTAGGGAGGTGGGAAAAGAGAGGAAACCAAAAAAAAAGGGAACTGAGGATAGAAGCAACTAGATAGACCCATAGTCTCAAACTGCAGCACTGATATTTGAGTGTATCTTTTATATATTTCATTCTGGAAGCTTCCCAATTGATGGTAGAGCCTTACCCAGATCTGCATGTAAAAGAGAGTAGGCCTGGCGGTGGACTTGACATGGATCGATGGTAGAACATCCTAGTAGCTCAGCGAATACTCTCCAAGGATAATGTGAACTATATTGGCTCAGGGCTTTGGGGGTGATGAGAACCATGAAAATGCAGACTCATTGCAAATAGTATTTATTGCAGTTTGCAATAATTTTAATGATTCTCATACATATAGCTTCTCTGAGTGCAGCATCATCACGTTATGCCTTCTCTTACATATAACATCATGCGGCGAGTCATGCCAAGCAAGGCCTACAAACAAAAGGTCTGCCTTTCTTTAAAAAACGGGCTGCTCCTAGTATTTGCCTAATTCATTATGATAATTACAACCATGGCATGAAACATAAATAAGCACATTCATACATGAAGCACAAAGACAGGAAAATAAAGAACAGTGCAAAAATAGAAGAATGCTTACGTTGTATATCAGTTTCAGTATTACTAATACACTGGCCTCTGTAATATATCTATGTCTACAATAATATGTCATATTATTTTGCAATTGGTGGTGAAAAAATAATCTGCATCTTGTTTCCACTTCAATCCTTATGGAGGAGCTGTGGTTCAGCAGTCTGAGAAAGACACATAGGGATGTCCATTTGTTAAAGCTACAGGGCCTGTGGAAGGTTAAAGGGCTGGAGGTAGGAAAATCCAGTAATGAAAATATTCTACAAGTTTCTCAGCACAGATCTTAGAAAAGAGGCCACAGAAGGAAAGAGAAGTAATGTTGGACAGCCCACAATGGCCCTGGACAAGGAATTTCATTTGTATGTACAGGGCAGTGACTGAAGGGGCAGCGTGTTGCAAGAAGACTGTGTTCCAGGTCACTTGCTCATGTCAAGGATGTGGCAGGGGACAGTGTTTAATGTACTTCGCACAGGACCCAGCCACGACCTTGGACAGGCAGCTGCTCAGTCTTTTCCTATCACAGTTGCAGAGACTTCCTGCCCTACTCAATGTAAGCTTTCCCTTCTGTTTCATTGAGTCAAAGCCCAAGTTCTTGCTGTGACCTCCAAAGTACCACTTGATGTAACCACTTCAGAAGCACACATAGAAAGCTCGCTCTTAAAATCCTTTGCCTTCCCCTCTTCTCTTCACTCAAACCACCTGGTTCCTTTGCACTCACTGTCCTTCAACCTGAAATCCACTTCCCCCCAGACAGCCACCTTCTCTCTCCCTTACTTCTCTCAAGATGCACTTAAATGTTATCTTCCTATGAAGCCGCCCCTGGGGCATCCCTCCCCAGCCTGCTCCTCCCTCTTACATGCTTTATTTTATTCTTCTTAGTATACATCGCACTCTGATAAACCACAGAATGTACTTATCTTGTTACTGCCTCTCTCTCTGTATTGTCTCCATCGCTGAGAGCTCTGTGAAGAAAGGGATTTTTATCTATTTTGTTCAGTACTGTATCCCCAGTGCCCAGAACAGTGCAGAAAACACCC
The DNA here is from genome assembly GCF_000164805.1 of Carlito syrichta. Classification (NCBI taxonomy): domain Eukaryota; kingdom Metazoa; phylum Chordata; class Mammalia; order Primates; family Tarsiidae; genus Carlito; species Carlito syrichta. The sequence goes on from NW_007256292.1 coordinate 63,225, forward strand.
AATACATAGTTGTTGAAAAAATAGATAAATAAAACAGAAGCAGCTCTACATATTTCCCAGTAACAAATTACATTCTTGTTTTCTGAAAATTAATTCAAGTTAGATAAACATTGTATTTTTAGACCGTTTCGTCTTTGCACTAATCACCCCACTCAAAAACATGACATATGTAAAACTGAGGTTAGGTGTGGGCTCTTCAACGCTCCATTACAGAAGACCAAGAGAAAAAGCTAAACCCAGTGGTGTTATTCCTTTACCTTACATCTATCCTTTGGAAATACATGACCAAATTGCTTACCATCACAATCTCAAAATCTACTCTTAGGTATTGACTTGCTTAACTTGTCCCTCTGCCCCCACTCTAAATGGTAGCCCTTGGTTTCTGAAGCAGCGTAGAGTAAGAACAACTTGTAATTGGGGAAGAAATCATTGCTGGTGACCTCATCTTCAATTACTGACTTTCTAGTGACATTGCATAATTTCACAGAGAATTAGCACTGACACCTGCAAAGTTGTGGCTCTCCCAACCCCCTTTATCATCTCTTCAGACTCCTTAAAGAAGGAAATGATCAATTTATCATTTTGTGTTGGCAATGGAATGCCCCTAATACTTGTCACCTACGAGAGAGTTGAAAGATGACGTGTTCGCTTTCTGGAAACGGTGGGCCATTACTTTAAATGGAATTGAAATTCCAATTTATTATTTCCCAAAATATGAGCTTAGTGATAATCATAACATTTCAGAGGTTTCCTCCCCTTTGAGGTTCCCTGGATCCTGCCAGGGTGCTCCCAACTCATAAAAGCATAGTTACCCTCAGGGCCATGCAGGGATGAGGAAGCAATTTCTCATGGGCTGGGACCTACATTCCCCATATAATAAGGACTGAGGGAGACTAGTGCCCAATTCTGCAGTCCCAGACAGCTGCCCAAGGAGAGGCATGAATGTGCAGTGTCTCGCACGTTACAAACGTTTGTTAATTGACTGATCATTCATGGTGTGACAGCCCCATAACTCAGCTATCCCATTCAGTCAGAAATTAACTCAGTAATCAAAGTCATTAAAAGGAAAAAAAAAAAAACTTACAGCACCAGCCAGATGGTGGGGAAATCAGACAGATGAAAGGAAAATGACTGTAGGTCATTGAGTAAGACACTGGGTGGCAAAACCTGCTCCCCAGGCCTGGTTGTATTCCAAATTCTAGTTTGGGTGAGATTTGGCAGACTTTCCAAAGTCCTAGTTTATTCTAACCTTCCTTGTGAGCAACAGCAGTGTTGGTCAGATGGACAAGGCATGTGGGGAATCTGTCCAAATGGCCCCGTGTGAATCTGGGCTCTTGATGTATGTGGATAACTGGGAAAAAGAGGAGGGAGACTTGCAGGCCTGATTCTACCATTGTGGGGCCTTGGGCAAGAATGTGAATGAAAACCCACTCCTGTTCCCCTGCCTGAGACCACCGCACACAGCAAAAAGCCTCAACATTCCACGTGTAGCCGAGTTCTGACCATGCCTCTTGCAACAGCTACCCCTTGGCCACCTCAGCTCTCAACCTTGGGGAGACTGACCCAGGGAAGATGCCCACACAGGCCTTGGAAATGGGCTCAGGGCTATTCATGAAGGGAATCCCAAGGCCCAGGAGCACGATCTAGAGTATGAGTCAGATACACCAGATGGGCACATTCCATTGACTTCAAGGATTCCCCACCTTGTGGAGAGGGATCTCTCTAGAAGAGACAGAGCAGGATCCTCTAAAGTGGGACCCAAATCAGGAGTCCCTCTTGCTGGAGCCTGAGGGTCATAATGTAAATGTGTAGGCTAAGCCCTATTCTCACTATCATTCTCATCCCTAGCACTCTCCTCAGACCCCCAGTGGCCAGGCCACGAAGAGAACTCTTCATGTCTATCATTTAGTCCATAAGTCATAAAAAATTATCCTTGATCCCATGTCTTTTTTTAGAGCCTTGGACAGAGAGAAGCAAAAATATCCCAAACTCACACTGAGTTGTTTCCCTTCACATCTCTTAGCAGTCACTGAAAGGTGATCAGAGACTCAGGTTGGGTTTCTATCCTCTGGCACTGAAGTGACAAAGTTGACCTCACAGTCAACCCTAGAATCCAGAGAGAAATCTCAGACCCTCCTCCCTACTACTAGATGGCACACTGTGTTTTGGGGACTTGCGTGCTCAAAATGTTAGCTATGACAAAAGGTTTTGAGTCTTAAGACACCCCAAGTAACTTTTACTTTAGGAATTTGAAATACAGCCTCACTACGATGCTGTCTCCCTAACAAAGTAGTACCTTTAAAATATTTAACAACTTGAAAAGGAAACCAAGCTTGGATTTTCCTTTCAGACGCTAAGGAAATAGTGTTTCACTTCTGTCTGCAATTCACCATCTCCTCAGACAAAGAAGGCTCTTATGGTAAAAGCAATGACATTTTCTCCACAATTTTCAAATAAAAGATAAAGAGAAAACAGCATTGCAGGCTTTTTGTTAGGATCTAACAATAAAGGAATAATACGGTTTTGCCAGGGGAGAGCTCTGGTTTTAAGCTCAGAATACAAAAATAGTTACACTGACAAATTTTACAAAAGAACATCCTCAGTTACCACTCTGAGGCTGGCAGAAAGCGAAATTTCAAGAAAATTATATTATTTGATTATTTGATGATGATGGAGTCGACAGGACCAGTCCTATGTGTGATTCTCAAGTAGGAGAAATGTGATTTCAGTTTTTCTGCTAACCCCTGTCCTCACCCTCACCCTAGTCTCTATCTCAATCCACACTTGACCTCCAGGAAAGGAATGGGAGTCGGCCATCCTTGTATATAGTTCCCCATACCTGGAATATTCTCCCCATACAGTCCAGCCTCCTTTTGCTCTGCTAACTTTTCCTACGGCTTCTTCTGGCTACTTCCAAAGAACCTTCCATGGTGCTGTCCACCCTCTGAGTAATAGCACCCTGGGCCGGGTGCAGTGACTGATGCCTGTAATCTTAACACTTTGGGAGGTTGAGGCAAGAGTATCACTTGAGCCCAGGAGTTGGAGACCAGCCTGGGCAACACAGCAAGACCTCATCTCCACAAAAAAAAAAAAAAAAAAAAAAAAAGAGCCAGGTGTGGTGGCACACGCCTGTAGTCCCAGCTACTCAAGAAATTGAGGTGGAATGATCGCCTGAAACCCAGGAAGTCAAGGCTGTGGGGAGCCGTGATTATGCCACTGTACTCCAGTCTGGGTGAGAGTTCGACCCTGACTCAAAAAAACAAAAAACAGCACCCCCCCCAAAAAAACCCAACAGCACCCTTAACTCTCCCTACACTACACTCACTATAACTGGTTTATAATTGTTTTTAACGTCCCCTGCCCAATTATTGTCTGTCAGAGCAGAAACCATGTGTATTTTCTTTAGTATTTAAATCTCCACGACTATCCTTGGATTGGCACATAATAAGTCTAATTTAATAAAGGAATGAGTGAATTAATTAATGAAAACTTAATCCAGTATATTGCCACTCTCAGGATATTTGGATTAACTTTCATTGACGAGTAAGAAAGCATTTGCCCTTCTGAAGGAATCATAAGCTTAATGGGAGAGTATTTGGAGAAAGAAAGCACTGTAACATATTTTTTTAGGTTGCCTACCCTGCTGTAGTTAGAGTTCCCTGATATGGAGTGGGTGGAGATTGGGAATAAAATTGGGTAATTTCACATAAGTGGAGAAATTAGGGTTTGAGCTCAAATTGGTTTGACCTAAATCAAAGGATTATGATAAGGACTTGTAAGAAGAAAGGAATACAAAAAAACCACAGGAATATTATCTGAAACACCAGGGACATGTTATTTAAAAAAAAAACAAAACTAGGAATAGCCACCAATTAGTAAACATTTACATGTGTCAGTTACAATGCCAAACGCTAATTATGCATTATAGTCCCTAACATACAAAAAGCACGTTTGTAAATCCAATTCATTTTAAGTCCAACAAAGTTAGCCTAAATACCCAACTAACACAATCGACTATATTGTACTATATGTATTTAATAGGCTATAGTTATTTCTGGTGATGAGAAATAATAGATAAAAAATGCAGGCTGGGCACGGTGGCTCACGCCTATAATCCCAGCACTTTGGGAGGCTGAGGTGAGAGGATTATCTGAGCCCACAGGTTCGAAACCAGCCTGGGCAACTTGGTGAGACCTCATCTCTACAACAAATCAAAAAATTAGCTGGGTGTGGTGGCGTGTGCCTGTAGTTCAAACTACTTGGAAGGCTGAGGTGGAAGAATTGTCTGAGCCCAGCAGGTCAAGGCTGCAGTAGCCGTGAGCGTGCCATGGGGCTCCAGCCTGGGCAACAGAGTGATACTCCAACTCGAAAGAAATGCAGGTGTGTGCCTTTAAAGTTCGTAACTTGAAGGTATGTATGCAGAAGACTTACTGTAATAAGTAAAGGAATCAGCATTTGAGCCCAAATTTTACCGAAGTCAGAAAACCATCTCAGCAAGCTCCCTATTAACTAGAACCCTATATAGCACCTGGGATACAACAGCAGCTGGGAATCCCATAGAGTCCTGACCATCCACTGTACTCCTGACACAGTCCCTTTTGCCACCCGCTTCCACCCCTTGTGCCATCTACCCACCCAGGGGTCTCCCATTCTCCATCCTCAGGCGAGATGACCCATCAGAGTTTCCAGGTCCCGTATAGTGTGCCCCCATCCTGTGGAGCTCTCACCTAGACCACAGCTGCATCTGGAAAGATGATCCCATCTTAAATGAGAGTAGAATAATAATAGTTTACTAAACAAAGTAAATGTTTATTTTTCTCACACATAAACTTTCTAGGTTGAAGAAAGTTAAAGTCCAGGGCTGGGCTGGTGATTCCAGGTGTCTGGGATTCATACTCTTTCTTTCTTGTTTTTCCATATACACGGTTTCTTTCTTTTTCTTTTCTTCTTTCTTTCTTCCTTTTTCTTTTCTTTCTATTTTATTTATTTCTTTTTTTTTTTTTTGAGTTGGAGTCTCACTCTGTCACCCAGACTGGAGTGCAGCGGCCGCTCCTGGCCACCGCAGCCTTGACCTGCTGGGCTCCAGCGATTCTTCCGCCTCAGCCTTCCGAGTAGCTGGAACTACAGGTGCACGCTACCACGCCCGGCTGATTTTTTATTTATTTATTTATTGTAGAGATGAGGTCTCGCTGCCCAGGCGTGTCTCGAACCCACGGGCTCAGGCAATCCACTCACCCAGCCTCCCAAAGGTGCTGGATTACAGGCTGAGCCACCGAACCTGGCTCTATTTTCTTTCTTTCAAAGGCATGGACAAGGTTTGCCTTTTTGTAAAATTTTATTTTATTTTTGTAGAGACAGGGTCTCTCTATGTTGCCCAGGCTGGTCTTGAACTCCTGGCCTCAAGCAATCCTCCCACACTGGCCTCTTAGCTGGGATTACAGGAGTGAGTCACTGTGCGTGGCTTTAATTTTTGTGGCTATCTTGTCCCAAGTGTCTGCTGGAGCTCCAACCATTGCATCCATATTCCAGCTACAGGAAGGAGGAAATGGGAAAGAAAAGGCTGATCCCTCATACCTGTATACTTTAAGGAAACTTACATCCCAGCCACCCTCCACAGAACAATGTCATCTTTATTCATGGCAGCCACATACCCAGCTAAAAATCTGAATTCTGTTACAAACAAGGAGAATAGATCTTCTCTATCTCAATACCTTATCCATAGGTACCTTTGCCCAGGTCTGCTCTGTGCAGCTATGACCAGCTGGAAGCTGGAGGAGCTGTATTAACTCTTTTGGAGGGAGGTTTGGAGACTTTCACAAGCGGCTGCCTGGCAGGCATTTATCCTGCTTGGCCTGTGAAGGTCAGAGACATTCATTCTCTTGAAGCCACATCATGGCAGTGGTTGCTTTGTAGCCTGATTGCCACTGTACTTTCAAGGTGCCCAGCAATTCGGCCTTCACATCATGCAAAGAGGAGTATATCTGGCAGGGCACAGTGGCTCAACCTGTAATCCCAGCATTTTGGGAGGCTGAGGCGAGTGGATTGCCTAGCCCCGTGGATTCAAGACCAGCCCGGGCAACTTGGTGAGACTTTGTCTCTACAATAAAATTTTTAAAAATTAGCCAGTTGTGGTAGTGCGCATCTGTAGTTCCGACTACCTGGAGGATTGAGGCAGAAAGATCGCCGGAGCCCAGCAGGTTGACACTGGGGTGGTCGTGAGCATGCCACTGCACTGCAGCCTGGGCGACAAAGTGAGACTCCAACTCAAAAAAAAAAGTATCTTCCAGATACTTTTATCTGTAAGATTAGCTGAATTCTAACCACTCCTTGACCCTCACCTCACCCCTGCAAGCACACACCATAACCCCAAGCACTACCACCCACAGATTGGAGAATCAAGCTCATGATTACAAATATGCAATGATATATTTTTGCAGAAGAATGAAAATTAGGATGATGATAAAGGTTTCCTTGGTTTGTACGCTGACCCACTTCCCTGTTCCCTACAATCAGGAAATATTTGTCCCAACACGTCGTTTGTTTGTTCTGTTGCAGGCTCCTGCGGCTGTCTTGTCATGGTATTGTTTGCCTCTGAAGTGAAAATTCACCACCTCACAGAAAAGATTGCAAATTATAAAGAAGGGACTTACGCCTACAAAACGCAAAGTGAAAAATACACCACCTCGTTCTGGGTCGTTTTCATTTGCTTTTTTGTTCATTTTCTGAATGGGCTCCTAATACGGCTTGCTGGATTTCAGTTCCCTTTTGCAAAATCTAAAGACACAGAGACAACGAATGTAGCTGCAGATATAATGTACTGAAAGGCAAATGTTTCTATAATTTTCTAAGTAAGGGAATAGACTTGCTTTGGCCGCTTTTAGATATGGTTAATTTTGCTCATTCTTTTAGATTGCATAAGTTCCTCTGTGACAATGTTTACAAGCTATGCACTAAGGAAACAGGCTAGAAAGTAAAGGAAGCAGAAGGAAGACCTCAGAAAATGTTTGCCTGCTGGGAAATTACTTGACCAGGTAGTCTAAGGCAGTTGACTAGGATAGACAACTTGTTACTCCAAATACACATCAAAATTCAAGATGCCTTTCTATCAGGGAGGAATCAGGAATCGAAAGGTGTGTGGCGTATATTTTAATAAAAACAAATACTATGTCTGATGTATCCACACATTTGTTGCCACAGATGTCAGAAAACCAAGCTGGAGTCGCTTTCCTAAATGATAGTGCATTAAATGAACATCTATAAAACATATCAATGCATTTTTTAAAAAAAGTCTATTTAAAGCATAGTCTATTAACCATGTCTATTAACCATGCTGATAAAAATGTGCAAATCTCTAAAAGAAAAAAAGAGGAAATAACAAAGCTGAGGGTACTTTCCCTCTTTTGCCTAAGTCCAAACTACATTCACAATGGCACTTTCAATGGACATAATTGCTGGGACTACTGAAGAATCAGAAAAAAACGATTCCTTGGCAGGGTGTGATGGCTCAAGCCTGTAATCCCAGCACTTTGGGAGGCTGAGGTGAGAAGATTGCCTAAGCCTAGGGGTTCAAGACCAGCCTGGGCAACTTGATGAGACCTTGTCTCTACAATAAATCAAAAAATTAGCTGGGCATGGTGGCACATGCCTGTAGTTCCAGCTGCTTTGGAGACCGAGGCAGAAGGATCACCTGAGTCCAGCAGGTCGAGGTTGTGGCAGCAGTGACTGTGCCACTGCACTACAACCTGGGTGACAGAGTGAGATTCTGACTTAAAAAAAAAAAAAAGATCCCTACTTGCAAACTTGATGCAAAACGACTTATTGGGGGCTATTGTTTCTAGCTATAGTGTCTCGAGCACTATGAAAGTTGTCTCGAATCTGGAATTATGATGATATCACTGTGTCATCTTGGTCTTTAGACTGGTTACCACCAAGCATGCCCCAAGTTGATGAAATTGATCTGTAGCTGACCAAAGGCCACAGCTGTCCTCTATCCTCAATCTGCTGTTCTCCAGAAAACACCCAGGAAAAAGCAATAACCAAAAAAAAAAAAAAAAAAGACAAAACAAAAAAAGAATGAAAGCAAACATACCACGAGGCTCCTGGCCACAGGTGTCAGGTACTTAGCCCTCATATAAGGGATTTGAAAGCACTCCTTAAAATAAAACACCTTTTCCCTTTTGGAACAATTTACAGGGAAGAAACAACTATTTATATACCTGAGAAAGAAATTGCTCTAATGGTGTAGTGGTGGTGATTTTCTGTTCATAGGCAGACATCAGAACATACCCTGAATTTCCAGATGCCCATCCCTCCACCTTAATTCAGGAAATTTCCAGATGCCCATCCCTCCACCTTAATTCAGGAAATACCCTGGAGAGTGTCTAGAAGACCACGAGTCAGTCTAGCCACCAAGGGGATATTTCTTTGGTAAGGGGCTAGAGCCCAGTTCTGTAAATCTTCAGCTGAAATTGTCAGCACAGCAGCATGGGCAAGGAGGAATGAACAGGGAAGACAAGGACTGACCCCCACCGTGGACAGTTGGTCTGAGGTCCCCGAGGCCGGGTCTCTACCTGCAATCTCATGCAACCTCTCTCCCTCTCCTTAAAGGCTTGGAAAACTCCTTCTAAGATCAAGTTTTTCCTTTAGAAAGCAAGTCTCTGACTGTTCTCTGCTCTTCAAAAAGAGAGATAAAATCTGAAGTAGCCACTGAAAATCTAATGAGGACCTAAGAGGCAAACCAACCATATTCCCTGGAGGGGAAGGAGACACTGCGCTGCGGCAGACACCCAAACAGTCCTGCAAACGCGTCACACACACAACAAAGCCAGAAACAGTGCCCTAGAATCTCCGTCTCTTCCTGCAGATGAAATGTGTGGCCCATGGACCTATGGGAGTCCTCAGAAGAGGGATCTGGCGGGAACTGGCTTTTGTGGGAATCAAAGGCCCCAGGAATGACTCATTTTGCTGTGACCACAGCCCCCTCCCCAGGTGGCAGCCAGCATTCTCACAAGGACATGGGGCCCCCTGCTGGCTCTGGGGTGGCAAACACCGTGCCACAGCCAGGGTGCACGGGTGCTTCACTGTCGCCAGACACCCTCAGCTCCTGGAATGCCAGTGCTGATGATGTTGCCGGAAAGAAGTGGCAAGAAGAATCTAGAGTCACCACCCCAAGGTTGTCCAGGTGAACCTAGCCAAGACAAGACATGTTCACTGGAATAGGAGGAAGCTTTGGGACGAAGTGAAACAAGCCCAGGTGGTGTGTTAGGATGAAGAGGAGCACTCCTTCTGTCTGGGCACCTGACAGTTGACAAAGGTCTTTTGCTTTCAGGGTCCCATCTGTTCTTCCAGGAAAACTGCTCCCAGGTAACTCCACAGGTGTTCAGGGTCCTCAGTGTGGCTGGTGGCTCACACATTGGCACAGTCAGTTTTGGGGGGAGGGACACCAGGATTGGGGTACCACTGCCCCCTCCCAACTCTGGTGGGGGAAGGAGGGGCGCACACTGGCACCAGCTCCAAGGTAAGCATGGCTTGCCGCTAAAATGGATGCTTGTTGTAACCATTTACGTAGAGAAACCTGAATGAGAACCTCTGGAGAATCGAAAGTGGGGGGAATAGGTGATTAACTTCTCTTGCAATTTTCCTCAACTTCTCCCCTCCCAATAAGATCCGGTATCACTAAAAAACAGTGCAGCTGTGGTAGAAATGCTGCTTTAAGACCAGTCCCAAGCCGCTATCCCCATTTTCCTTGCCACCCACGGTCCCTTCTACTTAGATACCCCGGGGCCTGTGGTGCTGTGGTGCCCCATGTTTGCCCTAGTGATGTATCCATTCTCAGACCACTTCAACATGGCAGCTGGTCATGACTCAAGACTGATGGACCACCTCCCCCAGTGACAAGGGACAGAGCAATGCTGGTCCGTTTAAAGAAAAGCTTGCCTGCTCTTTGAAACTTGAGGACAGAGAGAAAGGCTGGGCAGGCCTGGGATCCTGACTTTGGGGCCGAAATTTCTCCTCAGGAAAAGCCCTCTTGCTGATGTAAACAGAATTAAATTATATATTTTTATTGACAGACATTGTGGCCACCTCCCTCTACAAACTCACTTAGGTAACCAGACACATCTGTGGGTGTCAGGGTCAGAGCTGGGATTCACTGACCTATTTGGAAAGTCTGAGGACCCAAGTCAGAAACCTCCAGAGAGTCTCCACTGCCAGTCCCAAAGGACAGTATATGACAACGGTTGGTCATGGAGACCTCTGGGTGGAGGTGAATGGGGCACAGCTACGGTGCTTGTGCCATTAAAAGGCATGAGTCTTAAAGGATTATGTTTCTTTGCCTGAATCTTGGTCTGAGAGATTTCAACCCAGTCTGGAAGTCATAGACAGAATGAGTTACAAGCAGCTGTGTCCCTCACTCTACAAAAGTCCCCTCTTCCCTCTGTAGGCCATGAATCCAATTCTGGAGTGGAGATGGAGGGACAGACTTGTGCGCTCTTACCAACCTTGTTTCCTCTCTTGGATCTGGTTCGTAAGAGAGTGCACAGAGGATGAGGCCTGGCCCCTTCGAGTGGGTCAAGCCAGTGCCCTACCAGAAACACGCAATTTCAGCACATGCAAACTGTCACCCTGTCATGGCATTCTCCTCAGGCTCCAATGTATCATGGACTTTATCTATGCAAAAAAGTGTAGTATAGCTAACTAACTCAGAGGTATGGACTCCAGGACGCCGTGGCTGACTGATTTGCACTGAAATTTGCTGTCTTTCCATTTGGCCAAGTGTTATATACAAGGGGCCTTGACACAGGGAAATTCAGGGTCTGCTACACATCCCAGGCCAGAGGCCCCAAGAGAAGTGAGTGCATAGACTTACATCTACTGCCACATAGGTGTTCCTTTTGCCAGTTTCTTTGCAGTCACCCCTTCCCCATGGACCCTCTGGCTGACACAATGTTGTGTGCCCTCCACCAAGTTTCCTCTTCGCTGGCACAGAGCTAAACTCCATTTTCCAGCCACCTTTGGAGTTGGGGCCTTGTGAGTGAGGCTGTCCCAGCGAGATGTAAGCTGAAGTGACCCATGCCACACAGTCCCCCTCTTCCCTGGTGCTGCAGCCTTGAAAGCTGTAAAACAGAGTCAGTCCTCCCAATCTGCACCAGAGTATGACAGGAATGGTAAATACACTTTCTGTAAAGCCACTGAATTTGGGTGGTATTTGTTTCGGCAGCTTAGCCCAGCTTTGCCTAGCCAATAGGGCTGCATTCTCCAGGAAAGCCCTTCTGCTTTCTGCCATTGAGATGCTTTTCTAGGGATCTTGAAGCTTATCTTGAGGCCAGGTGCACCCTCCACAGTCCCCACTTGGCTGCTGTCTGTGCTGCTGTCCTTTGTGGCCTTCTGGTCATGTTACCCGTTACCTACCAAAAGGAAGACCGGAAAGTGAATTTTCTGCATAAATGTCTAAAGAGCAAATAAACACTTTTGCTTATACTGGTGTCCTTTAGGATTCTTTCCAAGTGTGGATTAATAAACCCTTTTTCATTATTCAAAATAGATTTATCTTGAGTCTACTACAGATGCATGTAAGGCACAGAAGATTAGGAGAGCTAACATAAAAAGTCAGAAAAAAATTTTTTCTACATCTATGGTTGAGAACAGAGAAAAAGAGCCTTCAAGACTCTCTAGTTTATTTTTAACTCTTCAATTTACTATAAAAGAAAAATTTTAAAATTTGCCAGTAAAAGAAAAATCGGGCCACGCATGGTGGCTCACATCTGTAACCCCAGCACTTTGGGAGGCTGAGGTGGGATGATTGCTTGAGCCTAGAAGTTCAAAATCAGCCTGGGCAGCATAGAGAGACCTTGTCTCCACAAAAATAAAAATAAAAACATTAGTCAGGTGTGGTGGCACACGCTTGTTGTCCCAACTACTTGGGAGGCTATGGCAGAAAGAGCATCTGAGCCCAGAAGGTTGAGGCTGTGGTGAGCCTGTGATCATGCCACTGCACTCCAACCTGGGCAACAGAGTGAATCTCCAAAAAGAATAATTGGATGAAGTTCCTTAACTATATAAATCACCAAAAATATCAGCAATGATCCTAGAATTTCAGTTTTCACAAAGTACTATAAGGACTGTGTTAAATAAAGCTAAGAAAAGTTTCGTTGTTATATTTTAATGTATCTGAAAGATCTGGCTGGGAGTTAGAAGGTAAGTTTCCATCTCTATCCAGATTTGGGGGGTTCCCTCTGGGAAGCATGGCTGCTCCCTCCTCCTTGAGGTGTGGGTCTTTTGGATGAGGGATTTTCCACAGATCTAGGTCAGACTACATCTTGAGGCCCAGGAAAGTGCCTCCCCTGCAGGTTGGTGGACAGAGGACCTGTCAGGATACCTGTCTTCACCTGGACAGAAAGGAGGAGGCACTGGGTATTGACTCAGTTTCCCCGATGCTCTCTAGTGCTCCAGCAGTGATTCTAAGTTTACTCTAGGATTTCCTTCTCTGTATCTCTTACCCATACCAGTCATTCGAGTTTCCTAGCCAGAACATTCAAAACAAAAAGAAAACAAACTCATCCTGGAAGCATAAACTAACTGCTTTACATCTAAACCAGTAACCGGTGAACTTAAAAATCACTGTGTTCTCCAAATGCAGAATCATTCCCTTCTTTCCAAAGCTTACGTGTGGTTACCTGGACTGGGCAGATGTTTCTGGAGTTCAGGTGAAATGAAATGGACCAACAGGAGCAGGAAGGCACATCCGAAAGAGCCCGGGAAGTACCGAGCCATCCACACAGGAACACAAAGTTGGAGACTCTTTCCTTCAGATTTGTTTTTTAACCATTTAACAAACCTCATAGATGTACCCCTTAAAAATACGCTTGTTATATTCTTTTAAAAATACATAAGTAGGCCAGGTATGGTGGCTCACGCCTGTAATCCCAGCACTTTAAGAGGCTGAGGCGGGAGGAATGCTTGAGTCCAGGAGTTCAAGACCAACATAGTGAGACCTCATCTCTACAAAAATAAAACATAAAAAAATTAGCTGGGCGTGGTGGCATGTGCCTGTAGTCTCAGTTACTTGGGAGGCTGATGGGGGGTATCGCCAGCACCCAGAAGGTCGAGGTTATGGTGAGCCCATGATTGCGCCACTGCACTCCAGCCTGGATGACAGAGTGAGACACTGCCTCAAAAAAAAAACACCACCACCACAAAAATACATAAATATACAAAAATAGAAATGATATATCAATTTCCTCTCTACTCTTCACCACAAAGAAAAGAAAGGCTTTCTATTTGACTTAATGCTGTGGTCAGGGAGCATTTAATGTGAGCAACAGCAAGCCACTTAAACCATCTTAAAGAGCTAGAGAGCCAGAATTACAGATGCAATCAAAAGATACAGCAGCATCCCCCAAACCCTAGGATAAGAGGGTAGTGAGTGCCCATGAAGGGGTGGATGCAGGAGCCGGAAAGTCGGTGGAAAAAAATGTTTCTCTTTCCTTCCATTCCGTCCTCTACCACTGGCAAGCATGTGTGTATGTAGGTGTGTATGTAAGTGTCTGAGGTCACAGGCCTCTGGCCTCTTTTCTTTGTACCTCTGAATAATTAATTCACTTCTCTCTCTGCATTCACCTCATGTTTTTTCCAGAACATGAAGGGGAAATACCTTTTCAGCTTGGAACCTGCATTATCCCCTAAGTTCGGCACCAGCTGTCATCATCTCAATCTCTCTGTTGCCCATTTCCAAATTCCAGAGGAGGAGAGAGAGAGAGAGAACCGGAAATCTCTCACCCAGCCTCTGGGTCAGTTTCCTTTGATCAGATACCCACACTTGATCCACACAACTCAAGCGAGGGAAGGATGAGTTTTGGCTGCAGAGGCCGGGTGCAGAGGACAAGTGTGTATATGTGTGGGGTGAGGGGCTTCTCAGAAAAGAGGGTTTATACTTGGCAGGTACCCCAAAATTGCCCATCATGGTTATGATTCTGCATCCTATACATTAATATTCATGTATAGGGATCCTTACATGAATATTAAGGATCTTGCCTTATAATGACTAACTGAATTGTCCTCTCAATTTCTTTTCTTTTTGCTATTTTTTGAGTTGAATCTCACTCTGTCGCCCAGGCTGGAGGATAGCGGCATGCTCCTGGCCACCGCAGCCTCGACCTGCTGGACTCCAGCGATCCTTCCACCTCAGCCCTTCAAGTAGCCGGAACTACAGGCGTGCACTACCATGCCTGGCTAATTTTTGATTTATTGTAGAGACGAGGTCTCGGGTGGGTCTCGAACCCGTGGGCTCAGGCAATCCTCTCGCCTCTGCCTCCCAAAGTGCTGGGTTTACAGGCTGAGCCACCGAGCCCTGCCTTTTTTAATTTTTGACTTAGGGTCTCACTCTGTCACCCAGACTTGAGTGCAGTGGCACGATCACAGTTTACCACAACTTTGACCTCCTGGACTCAAGTGTTCCTTCCACCTCAGCCTCCCAAGTAGCTGAGACTACAGGTGTGCACCACCACCATGCCTAGCTAATTTTTTTTTATTTTTTGTAGAGATGAGGTCTTGCTAAATTGTCCAGGCTGGTCTTGAACTCTTGGGCTCAAGCAATCCTCTTGCTCAGTCACCCAAAGTGCTGGGATTACAGGTGTGAGCCACCACGCCCAGCTTCTCTTCCCAATTTCTAACTCAATTTATTGTTTTCTAAAATCAGAGAGAGAAAGAACTTGAGATTTTCCATACAGTGTAACTTTTTTTTCTGTGCGTCTCATTCACAATTATCTCAGTTGAGCAACTAAAAAAAAACACTCTGGATGGTTTCTGCTGAGGAGGCAAAGCCGTTTCATTTCTTTTTTTTTTTGGAGTTGGAGTCTCACTCTGTCACCCAGACTGGAGTGCAGTGGCC
>NW_007256292.1:78383-106717 GCF_000164805.1 Carlito syrichta
GCTAATTTTTGATTTTATTATAGAGATGAGGTCTTGCCAAGTGGCCCAGGCGGGTCTCGAACCCGCGGGCTCAGGCAATCCACTTACCTCGGCCTTCCAAAGCGCTGGGATTACAGTTTGAGCTACCGAGCCCGGCTGAGCCGTTTTATTTCTAGACATACTTATTCTATCCTAACATGACGCAAAGTTTCCATCCTTCCCCTGGCCTTCCCTCCCCTACATCAAAGCACACCTATGGCCCAACCCACACGTGTATGAGGAACAGGGTGAACCAACTGGCCTGAGCTGAGATCGATCCAATCAAGTAGACACACTCATATTTCTCTGCAAGACACTGACATCAAGTCTTATCTCCCTCCTGCCTGCTCTCTAGCTATTCTGCAAATCACAGTACAGTTCTTTACCTCACAAGACATGTCCAACATCAATAGCCACACCTTTCCCTTGTGTTTAAGGTCTCTGCCACCTAAAGCTAGAGGGACTCGCCACAGGCATACTTGTCCCTTGTTATTTCCTGGAGACGCACATCAGCTTCCAAAGTCTCAACCACGGAACTCAGGGTGACCGCACTCCCAGCCTCACGTGAGCCACGGTTTGTCATGCTCTAGCCCTGTCACATTTCCACAGAGCATCCTATTTTTGAAGGATTCTTAGAGACATTTCCTTCTGGTCTTGGTATCAGGATCAGCTGCTCCTCTTCCAAAGAAGGGTTTTGTGTGTGTGTGTGTGTGTGTGTGTGTGTGTGTGTGTGTGTGTGTGTGTGTGTGTTTGTATGAATGGGTAGTACCATCACTCATAGTGGATTAGTCACTGTACAGCCTAAGGTGACATTCGTGGCTCACTTGGGGTAGTGTCTAGGTTTTGTGTACTAGGAACTAGCTTTGTTCCTGGCTAGGTTTGTATTCTGATGGTTTTTATTATTTTTATTTTATTTACTTATTTATTTATTTATTTTTGAGTCGGGGGTCTCTGTTGCCCATGCTGGAGTGCAGTGGCATGATCATGGCTCACCACAGCCTCGACCTATCACTCAGGTGATCCTTCTGCCTCAGCCACCCCAGTAGCTGGGACTACAGGGGCACACCACCATGCTGGTCTAATTTTTTTTTCTTTTTGGTAGAGGTGAGGTTTTGCTATGTTGTCTAGGCTGGTCATGAACTCCTGGGCTCAAGCAATCCTTTCACTTCAGTCTTCCAAAGTGCTGGGATTACAGGTGACGTGCCTGACTGAATCTTCTTATTTAAATGTTTTTCTTATTCATCTATCTCTTCAACTTCTGATTTATAATCTTGTCATGAATCACATACACCGTTATAAGTTTTAAATTTTTTTAAAACAAGGTAAGATATATATTTTACAAATCCAAGTCTTACCATCATACAGTAAAACTACATGGGAATCAGGAGAAATGTAAATAAATCAATTCAATTCTCAAAATCCTTTTACTTCCAGTCAATTGTTTTGTACACTGCTATATCCTGGACCCTAGAACAATGCCTGTTGTATGCTGAGCACTCAGAAACAATTTCTTGAATGATGATGGGCCAATTTCAATCCTCCTTTCTGATGCAGAGACCTGACTGCTCCCAATATTGGGGAACGTTCCCAAACTCAGTCAATTTCCTACCCTGACCAGTTTCCTTCATTTCTACCTAACCCTAAATCTGATGAGGCTCTCACACCTGCATTTTGAAGGTGAGTATTGTGAGACATAAGATCTATTGTCCTGCCATACAAGGGGGACCCCAAAAAGCCAGAATCATCTTTTGGAGGGCAGGCCCCTTGTAGGACAGGCTTCCCCACTAGGCAAGTGTTCTAGGAACCCATCCGCATCAGTGTACTAGCTAGTGTTGTTGAGAGAGGCTGTGTTCGGCTTCAGTGAATTTTTTTTGGAGATTCTTTCAGCATGATGGGTGATTTATGAGTGCACCTGCCCACACCACGTTGAGTATTCTGCAATTTTTGACAAAAAACCAGCATGACCCCCATGTCCTACTCTCCCTATTCACCTGATCTCACCACAAGTGACTTTTGTTTGTTTGTTTCCCTGGATAGAAAAAGTCCTCAAAGGGAAACAGCTTTGCTGATGTGGAAGAGGTGAGACAAAAAAAAGGCAGGAACACAAAAAAGCATCAAAATTGTGAGTTCAAAAACTGTTTTGAGCAGTGGGAAAAGCATCTCGAGATGTGTATTGCATCAAACAGAGAGTACTTTGAAGGTGACTGAAGTTTAAACATGTAAGAATAAATACACAATTTTTGATAAATCAATTCCAGGTTTTTGGGATCCCCGTCATTTCTTCCTATCCTTTGCTAGTAACTACTCTCAACCCGCAAGACAAGATGCTGATGGTTCTAAGGAATGAATCAAATGATTCATAAGATATTGATGAAGCTTCAACCATGTGACCTGCAGGAAAGAGAAGGAAAAGGCATGGCCCCTGCCCTCGGAACTTTAAACACTTTTCAAAAATCACAGAAACCATGCTGCTACAAAAATACAGATCATTTTCTCAGTAAGTGAATTCCCAGCTTGATAAAGTGAGAAAGGGACTATGTTTAAGCCTAGACTCTTCTTCTCTTCAGTCTTCTGAGGATGGGGTGCCCCCTAACTTTTCCTGAACTTTGTTTACTCACCTGAAGCTAATTTAAATATCTCCAGACTATCCCCTTATATGAACATAAATAACCATCATGCTAGCCTTCATTTTCAAATGATGATGGCTCTCAATAGCCCTTCCAAATAGAGTACCAAGGGATCACTCCTCCAAATCCCTCCAATCTTTAAAAAATTAGTATTTTTTTCTTTATTTCAATAGCTTTAGGGGGCACAAATGGTTTTGGGTGATGTGGTTGCATGGTATAGCGGCAAAGAAGCCTGGGCTTTAAATGCATCCAACACCCTCACCTGTGCACACTGTACCAAATAGGTGATTCTTTTTTTGTTTGTTCCCTCTACCCCTTCCTCCCTCCCCTTTCTGAATCTACAGTGTCCTAGACCGTTCTCTATGCCAGGAGTTCCCAACCCCTGGGCTCCAGACCAATACCAGTTTGCAGCCTGTTAGGAACTGAGGACACAGCAGCAGGTGAGCGAGAGAGTGGAGCTCTGCATCCTGTCAGACCAGCAGCAGTATTAAGATACTCATAAGAGTGGGGCTCAGTGGCTCAGCTTGTAATCCCAGCACTTGTAATCCCAGCACTTGGGGAGGTCAAGGAGAGTGGATTGCCTGAGTCCGCAGGTTGGAGACCAGCCCTGGCAACTTGGCGAGACCTCTTCTCTACAATAAATCAAGAAATTAGCGGGCGTGGTAGCACGCACCAGTAATTCCGGCTACTTGGAAGGCTGAAGTGGGAGGATCTCCAGAGTCCAGCAGGTCGATGCTGGGTGGCTGTGAGCGTGCCACCGCACTCCTGCCTGGGTGAGACTCCAACTCAAAAAAAAAAAAAAGATGTTCACATGAGAGCGAACCCTATTGCGAACTGTGCATGCGAGGGATCTAGGTTGCTCGCTCCTTATGAGAATCGAATGCCCCCACCCACCCCACTCCAAACCATGGAAAAATTGTCTTCCATGAAACTGGGTCCTGATGCCAAAAAAGGTTGGAGATCGCTGCTTTATGTTTTAGCAGATCCTTTGCTTATAAGAGATCCTGCTTATAAGTGAAAACATGCGGTGTTTTTGGTATTAATTGGCTTAGGATGATTTTCTCCAATTTCATCGAAGTTGCTGCAAAAGAAATGAATTTATTCTTTTTGACAGCTGACTAATATTCCATAATGTATATCCTCCCATTTTATTCTGGGAGTTTCTAAGTCCTCCTGTGTCCTCAGGCACAAGTCTGCCATCCCAGTTTCCACACTGAGGCAGCTCACAGCCCGTCCTCTCCCTGAGGCCTCCCTGAGAAGACCGCTTGGCCAAGGCAAGGGGTTTGCTCACCAAGGGATGCTCTGCAACCCAGGGTTCTAGAATGTACTGAGACCTATGATAAAGTGGGGTGGGGTGGAGCACAGCTCTCCCTAGTGCTATGGCTCTCCCAGGCTCCTGTGCACCTAACCACCTTGCTTCTGTCTGGGAGGCCATTCTCTGTCACATGTCCCTCTTTTCTCCTCTCCAGGTGCCTAGCTACCAAATTTCCTTCTCTGACCAAAAAGGAGAAGCCAACAGCTGTCATCGATGTCTTCTCAATGCATTCAGAGGGGTCCCCAGCCCACATTCTGCAGTCAGGATTCAGTCCATGGCTGGATTACCCACTACCTAAAAGCAGATCCACTTGAAAGATTTCTACGATCCTTCGTAGCTAACAAGGTCAATGGTTCGAAGGAACCCGACACTTCCAGGGCACTTCCACCAAAGCACTTAACAACCAGACGGTGCAGTGCATCATGGGAGCATGTATTTTTGCAGGGCAATGGTGAGCAGAGGGTGCCAGGGCCTGCCATAACCTGGTGGTCTCAGGTCATGGACATTTGTGACTGTTCTGCACATGGTCTCACCACATAGACCAAAGAGACAGGAAGATGGACAGATAGTATGTTAAGCCTCACTATGCCATACTTGTCTTTAAGCTTTCTTCTTCCTTCTTTTTCTTCTTTTACATTAGTAAAGCTTCCATTTTTTTCTTTAAGCAGTAAAAGGTTTATATCATATTTATTAAATGGCTCACTTGAGAAATTGGAAGTTTCTGTGTGGGGCACCTTGAGGGTTTTCCAAAACTGCTCTCTGCTCAGAAAGTTCAAAGTTATATCTTCAGTCCTCATGGATTGCCAGTATTCTGGATTCCAAGTCAAATTAATCACTGCCTTCAGCTGGAGTATCATCCTGAACCCTTGGGAGGACTATGTTGATTAAGCAAGCTGATAGAGCCCAGTAGGCATAGGCAATGTCAATTTCAATCTACCCATCCGTGAAGAGGGGCTCAGTGTCTTGGAGGAGGCTAACTCAGTGGCGGCAGCACAGGGAATGCAGGCTCAGACTCCAGGTAGGGAGCTCTGGTGCACTTGGAGCTTATCTAGCAGATCATGGAAGGGTAATGACATGGGCCGGCAGGGTGCAGTGTCTCTTGCCCATAATCCCAGCATTATGGGAGGCTGAAGCGGGAGAATCACTTGAGCCCAGGAGGTTGAGACCAGCCTAGGCAACACAGTGAGACCTCGTCTCTACAAAAATCAAAATATTAGCCGGATGTGGTGGTAGTCCCAGCAACTAGGGAGAATGAAAAGGAAGGATCGCCTGAGCCCAGGTGATTGAAGATGCAGTGAGCCATGATTGTGCTACTGCACTCCAACCTGAAAGAAATAGAGTGAGACCCTGACACATACACACACAAAAAGCAAATAACATAGATTTGCACGACAGAACAACTCACTGAGGCCTGTCAAGGAGGAATAGGAACAGAAACTGATCAATCAATAAGGACATTTTACAGAAACTCCTCCAGAAGTTTATGAGAGTTTGACTCAGACAGTAAGAGGGGTGCAGAAATGGGTATTATGTGAATGTGTCGTCGGATTTTGGCGATTGATCAAATGTGAAGATGGATAAATAGACTGTCTGATGCATTCAAAATCGAACTCAGTTCTGTATTGAAATTTTTCTCCCCTTATTGCAGTAGCTTAGATAAAATCTATCTTGCTGTTTTTTAACAAGTGTCCATTGAAAAAATTTTCTATCATGCAGAGAAGTCACCCAAATGTGAGGTGGATAAGGAGCGAGAAGACACAAGGTAGAACTAGAGGCTCCTCGGAGATTTCACACAAGAGGCCACGGTGCTTGGATGGGGCCTCAAGGGACTGGGACAAAGAGGCAGGATCTGGGTCTTCAGTCTTCAAACCTAGTGTAGTTAAGCTCATTTTTACTACACAGTGTGACGTGGGTGCAAATGCCGGGATGCTCAAGTGAGGACATGCCCACAAGCAAATCAGGCAGCCCCCTGTGTCACGTGACATTAAATGGCAGACCAGAGGGCTGAAAGCTCTTCCCTTTTTCCAGAAAGTTCACTTCTTGGTACCTCTTTCCTGATATGCAAAATTCCTTTATACCAGGGAAAAAATATATTTTATTATGTAATTAGAACTAAAGCTTACATAGTCACTCTGGGAGTAAATTCCTTTAAAGTACAAAATTTTAATCACTAGTTATAAATACTAAATATTTTAAGCTTTTCAAATACAGAAAGTCCCCAACGTACAAACGAGTTCCATTATGAGAATGTATTTGTAAGTCCAGTTTGTTGTTAGTTCAACAAAGTTAGCTTAGGTACCCAACTAACACAATCAGTTAATACTGTATGTACATGATTAGAGAAAGTAGTATAGTGAATCCTAGGTACCCACTACATGTCTTCAACTAGCAACTCTTGGCCAATTTCCCTCCATCAACTTCTAACTCTCCCTATCTGGATTATCTTAAGCCAAATCCTAGATGTCATATCATTTCATCCATAAATATTTTAGTATGTATCTCAGGGCTCTTTTTTGAAACATGATCACAATCCCTTTACACACCTTAAAAAATCAGCAATTCTTTATTATCAAACATGCAGTGTTTATATTTCCCCAATTATCTCATAATTTTTTTATGGGACCTAAGTAAATTCCATACATAGCAATCAATTGATATGTCCCTTTTAATGTATAGGTTACCAGAACTTTTATGGGAAGGATCAATAAGCTTCTGGCATGGTTAAGTCCCTGTTGCTTGAGATCTCTCTGTCACAACAGCCACACACTAAGCCCACAACCACTGCCACCCCTGGTTCTCAGGGCAAACACATTATCCTGGTCCTAACTCGGAGCAGTAGCAGGGCAAGAGTGCAGCTTCTGATCTGGTCTCTGACCAACATACTTCCCAGGGTCCTTTGCAGGACTTGACAGAAGTTCCAGTTTTCCCTAGGAACAGCCCAGGTCTGGTTCACCCAAAGCCGGAATTTCTTTCCCAGGATGAGAAGGCGCACTGTGCTGAGCATTAGTCCATTTGTAAAGTCAAGTCACAGGGACCTCAGAGAGCTAATTCAGGGGTCTGCACACTTTTTCTGTAAAGGGTTGATAGTAAACATTTTAGGCTTAGCAGGCCATTTGGTCCTTGTCAAGGCTTCCTCAATTCTGGTGTGAATGCAATCATAAACAACATGTGAACAAATGAGTGTGGTTGTGTGTGGGCTTTTTGTTTTGTTGAGACAAGGCTTCACTGTCTCCCAGACTGGATTACAGTGGCACAATCATGGTTTACCACAGCCTTGAACTCCTGGACTTAAGTGATCCTCCTGCCTCAGCCTCCCAAGTAGCTGGGACTACAGGCGCACACATCACACCCAGCTAATTAGTCTGTTTTTTTGTAGAGACAGATCTCACTTTGCTGCCCAGGCTGGTCTCGAACTCCTGGCCTCAAGCAATCCTTCCACCTAGGTCTCACAAACTCCTGGGATTACAGGCATGAACCACTACATTTGGCCGAGTGTGGTTGTGTTTTAATACAACTTTGTTTATGAACACATGTTTGAATTTTATATAATTTTCCTGAAATACAATATATGCCATTACGTATTATATCATATAGTCATATATGACTATATTATAATATGAAATAGTATAATATTTTGTGTCATGAAATAGTATTCTTCTTTTGATTTGTTTTTAACCATTTAGAAATGTAAAAACCACTCTTAACTTGCAGGCCCTACATAAGTAGATGACAGAATTTGGCCAAAGCGTTGTAGTCTGCCTTGATCTAGCCCAGCCGTCTCATCTCTTTTACTGAGAATTAAACTGAGGACCAGAGAGGTGAATTAATTCACCCAAAGTCACACAGCATGTTGGCCCAATTAGAACCCAAGTCTTCGTCCCTTACAAAACACAAAAGAATACTTCACTATGCACAAACAGTATACTCAAGAGCCATTTGCAAGGCCATCAACAGAGGACCAGAGCTTCAACCCCAAGCCATATGGACACATAATGACTGTCACCAGAGAGCCTGACTGCCGTGCGCGTTTCCTAGTAACCACAGCCTCTCTGATGAAAGATTGCTCTGATTTGTTATTTATAACTTATTTCCCAATGGGGAGGGTGAGTGATTTGATTATATTTAGTCACAAGAGCCAAGGAAATCCTGATCGGCCATCTTCAGATAGACACAAACCTTGTAGCCACAGCTGCCAGGAGATGGGAGAAAGCAAAGAAAGCTGCGATGTACAGTGTTGTCCCTGTTACCAACAATGAGGGTCACATACAGCAATTGCTGACTGCCTGATGGGAGCAGCAGATGGCGTGAGGGGAGGCAGGGAGGAAGGGGATGGGTTCCTATTTAAGCTCTGTGGAGACAGTCATTACCAGCAACCTTTCTGCACCTTGTTCATTACTGGGAACATCTGCTAATCCTGCCTCCCTTTTTGACTTTGTTAGCATTACTCGGCTTCTGGATCCTAGAATTACATTCCCGAGGATGAATTCGGCTGCCTCTGAAGGGGCTTTCTTGACTCATAGAAATTAAATGATTTGAAGTCCAGGGAGGGAGTATAAACATTAGAAAACCACAAACAGCTTAAAAATAGGAGATCCCAGGGGCCTATTCCCAGAGTCATGAGATTCCAGGAGGAATTAGGTAGAATGACAAATAGACCAAAGCCAGAGATGATAAGCCACACAGGGGTTAACCAGAGATTATTTAGCATTGCCCAACCCAGTATTTTACTTCCTCTGGCCCAGAGAGGTTAAGGACCTATGAGAGTTCACACAGCTGATGATCTTGATATACGATAAAGAGATAATAATGAACCCAGATCTTGTTGCTCGCTGCCTCATGACCTTTCTGATGCCTGAGCAGCTTCCCAAACAAGGAAGAAAATATCTCAAGGCAGGCAGTGGGCAGATGTGAAACGCCAACACGATGAATCAATGCAGAGCCTTTACTTCCTCCTGTCCACAAATGTAAATAGACGTAAATGACGTAATCGTGTAATTACGCAATCATAGAAAAACAGGAGAAGAGGCAGCATTTGTTAAGAGATTCACAAATGTGTTAAGAACAAGGAACAAAAAGGGGATCATAAGTTGGTGGAGGCACCCAATGGATGCCCCAAACCCGTGGTTTGTAGAATGTTCTCAGGTTCAGTGGCTTGGCTGGGGCTCTGGAAGTACACAAGGGTTGTCTATTCTTTAGACAAAATAAATGAGTAATTGCTCAGGAATTTTGTGAAGTTTGTTTGAAGCAACAGTTGTCCTTTTCCCTGTCTTCAGTCAGGATGTAATATGGTTTGGGGTGTATTTTTTTTTTATTAAATGCGTACATAGGCTGGACTTGGTGGCTCAGCCTGTAATCCTAGCACTTGGGAGGCCAAGGTGAGTGGATTGCCTGAGCCTGTGGGTTCGAGACCGGCCTGGGCAACTTGGCGAGACCTCGTCTCTACAATAAATCAAAAATTAACCGGGCATGGTGGCACATGCCTGTAGTTCCAGCTACTTGGAAGGCTGAGTCGGAAGGATCACCTAACCCCAGCAGGTTGAGGCTGCGGTGGCCGTGAGCGTGCCACTGCACTCTAGCCTGGGTGACAGGGTGAGACTCCAACTCAAAAAAAAAGCATACATACATATTTTTAAGTGAGCAGCTAGATAATATTGATGATAATATAATCCATTATTGGTGATAATGATATTGATGATAATATCACCCATTATTTGGGGAGCAAATCAAACACTGCCCTTTCAATTCCAAACGCTTTTCTCCATCACACCCGATATAGTTTGGATGGCTGTCCCCTCCAAATCTCATATTGAGATGTGATCCCCATTATGGGGGAGTGGGGTCTAGTGGGAGGTGATTGGGTCATGAGAGTGGATACCTCATGAACTGCTGGGTACTATTCTCGCGAATAGTCATGCGTGAGTTCTCATGAAAGCTGCTTACTTTTTAAAAGAGCCTGGCACCTCCTTCTCTCTTGCTTCCACTCTTGCTTTGTGACACGTTTGCTCCCCTTTGGACTTCCATCATGATTATAGGCTACCTGAGGCCTCATCAGAAGCAGGGGCCGGCACTAGCAGAACTGTGAGCCAAATGAAACTCAAATGTATACATCACCCAGCCTCAGGTATTCCTTTACAGTGACGCAAAATGGACTGATACATACCTCACATACACTGCTGGCATGCAAAATGAGTAAGAAGGCAAGGCCACCAGGACTGGAGGAGGGACTGCAGGGAGGCTGAACGAGTAAATGAACAGACTTAGAGATTCAGGACAACTTTCACAGAGAAGAAAGAGTGGGAGGCAAATCAAGCAGCTGACAGTATTCCAGGGGTGCCTGGCTGACCATCTGTCAGGGACGTGGGAGGGGGAGGTTGACTAGATGGCTTCTGTGGTCCCTGAACAGTGACAGTCTTTGATTCAATAGAAGACCACATGCACGTACAGAAATAGCTCTTACATTATGTTGATTCTTTATTGAAGGGCAGGTCTAATCTTGGTGCCTAAGCTCTATAAGAACACAGTGAGCCCTTTTTTATAAGCAAACATCCATTCCCCAGTTTGGTAGCCATGTTTCAATTTTCTTTTGGAGATCTGTCCTTCCTCACCCCTCAGTCTATGTGGTTCAAGGGGTCTGATGTCATCCTCCAGCTCCAAGAAGGAACACATAGGCTAGGCTGGCCCAATTAGTGCTTCCCATTGCCATGGCCTCAGAGATTGGGCAAATGACCCAATGAGAATCAATCTGGGATTTTGCTGGAACTATGGAATACAGGGGTATTCTTGCTGGAGTGGCTTAGCTGGTTCAGATAAGCCTGGAGATGCCACCTTTTCTCCCATGGGTGAGGCTTCCTTAAAAATAAAGCCCACACAGAGGAAAGCAAGCCCAGAGGCAGAGAGAGACTAGATTCTAACAGTGTCATTTGAGCATGTGTATGCAATCATATCCAAATTGAATTTCTCCCTTGAAATTAAAGGAGACACTACATTCTCTTAAACTGAGTCCCTTTTGCTTGCACACACGAGTCTCTATTAAATAAGAAAGACAAAATAAAATAGAAGACAAGGCCTAAGCAATAACCTGTCCTTTTCAGTTAACAGAGACCTTCAGACCCCTGAGTTTTGTAACAACTCTAAGAGTTCAGCCAAGTAGGAACTGTCCCTGTTTTGAAGAAAAATAGCTCAAAGTAATCACACTCTTGCTATGTGTCACCATTCTAAATGCTTTTTAGGTATTAATTAGTAAATCTTCAAAATGGCCCAGTGAGATAATTATTTATGTCTTCCCATTTTACAAGAGAAGAAACTGAGGCATAGAGAGGTGAATGACTGACCCAAGTTCACTGCCAGTAAGTAGATGTGGTGGACAACCCTCCACTGCAACAAGTCATGCTTCTGTAGAACCTTGTCCCCTGAGTGTGGGTGGGATCTGTAACTTGCTTATTACCAAGGATCTGTGAGTGGGATCAGTGACTTGCCTTTTACCAAGGAATATATCAAAGTCAAAAGAATTCTGCAGATATAATTAAGGTCCCCAATCAGTTGACTTGTAAATTCATCAAAAGCAGGATTATCCTGAGCCAGTCTGACCTAATCAAGTGAGTCTTTACAAGAGCACATAGGCTTTCCCCAGGATCAGAGACCTCAAGCAATAGAGACTCCTTCTTTCCTGCTGGTCTTGAAGAAACAAATTCTACCATCATAAGAAAATAAATTCCACTAAGAACTTAGAGCTTAGAAAAGGATCCCAAGTCTAAAGGTGGCTGTAGACCCAGTCAACGCCTTGACTGCAGCCTTGTGAGACTCTGAGCCCCGGACCCAGTTAAGCCATGCCCAGACCTCTGACCCATGGAAACCTTGAGATAAAAATAGGTGTCATTTTAAGCTACCAAGTCTGTGGTAATTTATTACTGTGATTAGATAACTAACACAGTAAAAGAGCAAAGATTCCCACCTGGACAGTCTGACTCTAGGAACACTGTGATAAGTCCTAGCTGTCAGATTCTTTTGGATACCAAAGAAAAGATATTTTATCACACCAACCCATTTTCCAGTGCCCCAACACCAAGCAGATGTCCTATAATTCAATTCAATTCTAACACTAACTACCCAGAGTTAGTGTCAAACTCCAAAGTTTCGAGGACTCAGACCCACAAGACCACTTCAATTCAGACCCTAGTCATGATTATCATGCCACCGGCACTTCTGACAGCCTGGCTCTAAATCAGATTTATACCTATGACCCCCTGATCTGCTAGAACAACTCAGAGAACTCAGGACCATTCTGCTTATACTTACAAGTTTATTATAAAGGATATAAATAAACAGATAAGGAAGTACACAGGACAAGATCTGGAAGGGTCCCAAGAGCAGGAGCCTCTGTCCCCAGTAGGGTGGAGGTACAACACCTTCTCGGCACATGAATGTGTTTGCCAATTGGAAGTTCCCTGAATCTTGTTGTTTAGGGTTTCCATGGAAGCTTCATTACATAGGCAATGTTGATTAAGTCATTGACCCTTGGTGATTGACTGAGTCTCCAGCCCCTTCCCTCCACAGAGGTTCAGGAGTAAGGCTGAAAGTCCCAAACATCTCATCAAGGCTTGATCTTCGTGGTGACCAGATACTCTTCTGAAGCTGCTGCGGAACCCACCAAGAGTCAGCTCATGAGAATAAAAGATGCTCCTATCCCCCTTTTCACACAGGAGATTCCAAGGGTTTGGGGAACTGGGGACAAAGACCAAATGTATATTTCCCAGTATGCCACATTGGTCTTTAAGGCCTTTAAGATGATGACTGTGTCCCATACCAGTGACTGAGTGACCAGCAAAGGCCAGTGACCGAGGTGCTGGGTTGGAACCAATGCCTATGGACCTCACTTTAGCACTTTTGACTTCTAGTTCTCTCCCTGATCCATGCTGCCACCTCTAAAATATATAAAGGCACAAAAATAAGGCTTTTCACTGGGCGTGGTAGCTCAATCCTATAATCCCAGCACTTTGGGAGGCTGAGGCAAGAGGATTGCCTGAGTGCGTGGGTTTGAGACCAGCCTGGGCAACATGTTGAGAACTTGTCCCACAATAAATCAAAAAATTAGCTGGGTGTGGTAGCACACACCTGTACTTCCAGCTACTTGGAAGACAGGCAGAAAGATCGCCAGAGCCTAGCAGGTCAATGCCTGTGTGGCAGAGTGAGACTCCAACTCAAAATAAATAAATAAGACTTTTCCAGGAGAATTTTAACATATGAGAGACAAGAAAACATTGATTAAAGGTTAGGAGTTTTTACATAAGTCACATTCATCATGATTCTGTGACATAAGCCAAAGGAGTGTAGAAGGTGGAACTCAGAGACACTAAAATACTTCTCCAAGGTTACACAGTCATGGAGGAGGGGCTGGGATTTGACCCTGGGCCTGGCCCCCATCTTCCTCTTCCTCACTATAGCACCCAGGAACGAAAGGAGAATACAAGGACCAAAAAAACTCAGAATTTATTTATTAAAAATAGTGTATTTATTCCTGCATGTTTAAACTTCAGTCAACTTCAAAGTGCTCAACAAATGCAATATAGCTATCAAGATGCTTTTTCCACTAGGTGAAACAGGTTTTGAACTTGTCAATTTTGATGTCTTCTACTGTTTTTTGTTTCACCTTTTCCACATCAGCAAAATGTTTCCCTCTGAGGACTTTTTTCATCTGGGGAAGCAAAAAAAAAAAAAAAAGCCACTTGGGGTGAGATCATGAGAGTAGGGAGGGTGGGCATAGGAATCATGCTGTTTTTCATCAAAAACTGCTGAACACAGCGTGGTGTGGGACAAGTTCTGGGCAGGTGAGCTTATAAACCACCCATCATTAAATGGGCAAATGCGTTGAAAGAATCGTCAACACAAAAAATTCACTGAAGCCGAATATAGTCTCTCACAACAAGCTAACTTGTACACTGTTGCTGGTGGGTTCCCAGAACACCTAGTGGGGGAAGCCTGTACTACAAGGGGCCTGTCCTCCAAAAAATAATTCTGGCTTTTTGGGGGTACTCCTTGTCTATCAGCCATCTTTGGGCTTCCAGTGGATTGGCAGAATTCTTTTAGGAAGGCATAGAATCAGGAAATTTCCATCTTCACAGCAAATAGAACTAAAGAAAATGCATGCTAATTAAAGCATGAAGGATTTTACTTAATCCTAAGGAAGAGCTTTCTAGGGATAAGGTTAATTAAACACTAACGAGATTTTGTTTTTAAAAAAATCAAAAGCTTCTACAGTTCTGCTTCCAGATTTCTGTTTATAAAGCATCAAGTGAAAACAGCAAGAAGAAAGATTGGGAATAATTTTTCAATCTCGTCAACATGCTTGCAAGCCCAAGGTTTTCAAATTTGACTCAGAGGCTGAATTGAGCAAATAATTATAAAGATCAGTCAGAGTTTTCTGGGAGACTAGAGCAATGTCAGTAACATTAAATTTTTACATACTGATTTCTAGGTTAGGAATACGTACTAGCTTTTCTCATGATATCATTAGTAGTATTTTTTTTTAATTATCAATAAAAAGAGCAAATAAACTCAGGTGCAGATTTCTGCGCGTAGATAGAGCACTTCCTAGATAAGCCCATGATTCTGGCCCCTCCACCATCCACCATGGCCTCATCACATGGCTGCAGAAGGCCTCCTCCCTCTACCACAACCCCTGCTTTCTGCTTGTTCTTTCTTTTTGCTTCTGCAGACCCACTGCTGCCCGAGACCCCATATTCAGCCCCAGTCCTTTGTTGCATAGAGGCAGCCTTGGGACAAGAGCTTTAGGTGACTTCATATGCTGTGGACTGGAGAAAAGGACACAAACATATAGAAGAGGGAAATCTCAGATTTTGCATATTTCTGTGCCCTCCCCTGCCCTGTCCCTTCAGACGTGGTCCAGGATTCTCCAAGGCCAATTTTTCTTCCCTCCCTATTTATATCCAGGTCTTCTGCTCAAGGTCTTTTGACAAGATGCCCAAGAGAGTGGTGGTTTCCTCTGGATGTGGCTGAGTCACATTCTTAACTCTTGGTGTATTCCAGAAACCAGTTCTTTCCATCTGAAGGGCCTTTCTCAGCTCCTAACTGAAAAGGGAGTGAAAGGAAGGGAAGTAAAGACAGCCGTTTCTTTGTTGAAAAGAGTGAGACCATGAATTCCAATCTAGAAATAAAAGTAATAAGAAGGGCTGGGAGGCCGGGCTCGGTGGCTCAGCCTGTAATTCCAGTGCTTTGGGAGGCCAGCGTAAGTGGATTGCCTGAGCCTGCGGGTTCAAGACCCACCTGGGCAACTTGGCGAGACCTCATCTCTACAATAAATCAAAAATTATCCGGGCGCGGT
This sequence comes from Carlito syrichta, assembly GCF_000164805.1. NCBI lineage: Eukaryota > Metazoa > Chordata > Mammalia > Primates > Tarsiidae > Carlito > Carlito syrichta. The sequence continues at coordinate 93,682 of NW_007256292.1, forward strand.
CACGCGTGCCTGTAGTTCCAGCTACTTGGAAGGCTGAGGTGGAAGGATCGCCGGAGCCCAGCAGGTCGAGGTCATTTATTTATTTATTGAACCCAACAGCGGCCACTGTACTCCAGTCTGGGTGACTGAGTGAGACTCCAACTCAAAAAAAAAAAAAAGAGGGGCTGAGAAATAAATGATCATGAACAATGATGAAACCTGAAACCTGGTGATAGATATCAAAAGTTTTTACAATGATATATCATCTGATTCAGTTATTCTACCTCTAAGGATTAAGTCTAAATAAACAATGGGAAGATAAGTAAGATCTAAACAAATAGAGTAGTATACCATGTTCATAGATTGGAAGTGTCAGTATGACAAAAACATGAAATCATCCCCATTTCACAGATGAGTAAACTGAGGCACAGAGAGATTAAACAGCCCAAGGCCATACAGCTAGTAAGAGGTGAAACCATAATACAAAACTAAGCAATTTGGGCCCAGAGGCCATGCTCTTAACCACACCACTCTCCTGCCTATACCCTGTACACCCATAGTCCCTGAGTCACTGTTCTCACAGCATTTTCCTCTCTGTGTTAATGTTCCCTCCACTAGAAAGAGCAAGAACCACATCGGATTCACCTTGGAGTCTCCTAGTTCCTGTTATGTAGGGAGTACTCAAAATGTTTATTGGGCCATTGCTTTGTTAAACGCTGGTGTGTCCATGTGGCTCTTTGAGCTATGGCCACCATGTTTTCCTAAGCTTTAGCCCCCTTCCCTGCCTTGGGGAGGAGATGAATCTTCTCTCTCTCTTTCTCTCTCTCTCTAGTTCACTTTCTTGTCATTGCTTTACTAAGCTATGGTTTTACTACATGGCTCCTTGAGTTATGGCCACCATGTTTCCTAGCTTTGGCTCTCTCCCCTACCTTGGGGAGGTAAATCTCCTCTCTCTCTCTTTCTCTCTCTAATTTACTTCCTAAATAAACTATATTTTCCAATCTAAATATGTATGTGTGTGTATTTATTTATTTATTTATTGAACCCAACAGAATGGTCTATAGGTAAGTTGCCTAATCATTGGGATTTATGTTTTTACCTTTACCAAATTCTCCATAAATTAGAACACAGACATGGCCCCAAACACAGAGATTTAACCATGATTCTTAAGAAAAATCGTTTTCTTAGCTATTCCCTTTCCTGATTTTGGGGGGGTTGTTAAATAATTTAAATGGCAGAGCCAGAATTTATTTTTTTAATATGACTTTCTAAATAAGAAATTCCAAAATATTTCTCATCATGATATTATTTGAGAGCAAGACTCATATAATTTCCTATTTTTTTCTACACTGAGGGTGCCCAATAAATATTAATACCAATGCCACTATTACAATTATAAAACTATAATGAGGAAAGCCATAATGCCTTTTCTCTTAAAAAAAAAAAAATAGAGAGTAAGAGAAAGTGTTTGTGGTTAGTGAAGAAAAAATAATTTGTTTATGCCTCTTATGTTTATAATAAAAATAGTAAATCTAATGGACGTTTATGAGACCTGTGACTATGCAATGGTTAAACAACCACTAAAAATTAATTTAAGAAACTGGTAGTAGATAGCTCCCAAACAAGTTTGTGGTTTATTTAGTGCCTTGCTATGTTCAAGGTCTTTGCAATAGTGCAAATAACCAATCCCCTCAACCCTGACCACTCCAGTCACAATAAATCCAGATAACCTCTTTGCCTTGACTTCTTGGCATTCCCAGGATTTTATCTAACTCATGGCCAGAAATGTTTCTAGAGAAAATGAACTCTGGCTGAAGAGGTTTGGTTTTGATATCCAACTAAGACAGAAGACACAAGAAAACTTTTACTGGTAAGACCAGTAAAACATAGTTATATTAAGGTTCCCCAGAGAAACACAACCAATAGGAGATATATATATATATATATGCATACACGAGTTGGCTCACATGATTGTAGGGGCTGGCGAGTCTGAAATATGCAGGGCAAACTCAATAGGCTAGAGTCCCAAGGAGGGTTGATGTTACAGTCTTAAGTCTAAAGGCAGAAGTCTTTCTTTCTTGATGACTGCGATCATTTCTCTTAAGACTGTCAACTGATTAGACGAGGTACACTCACATCATGAAGGGTAATCTGCTTTACTCAAAGTCTCCAGACATAAACGTTAATCGCACCTTTAAATACCTTCATAACAATATCTAGATGGGTATTTAGATGGGTACCATGTCAGTATCACAGCCCAGCCAAGTTGACACACAAAAAGAACCATCACAATCATCAAATTCTTTATTATTATGCCAGCTACTGCAGCTATAATCATTCCGCCAACAAGAAGAGATATAACTTTTAGGTTTCCCCCTGAAACAAATCAGATCAGTTCTTCTTCGACTGTGCAAGATTTGTGTATACTAAACTTTATATCAAACACCAGTTGACCAGTGTCTTCCTTGACTTATGTATTATCGAACGGTAGCTAATAAAGATTTTCAATGTCAGCAGGATGGCTTTTTATCTAGTTTGGCTATGTAATTCTGTTCCACAAACACTTCCAAGGAGGCACTTCAGCATAAAGAACTATCACATTCCACCACCAGCATGCTTTCTCTCACCAATTAAATTATCTCAATTGCTTTGATACAGACAAGTAATTGCAATCCCTTTGTTTATAAATCTGTGTCTTGGATTAAACATTCATGGCACCTATACAGTGAACAAAAACACACAAAGTATTCCACCTCTAATGAAAGTTTAATCAGGATCTGATACAGGGGCTTGCAGTGAGCCCAAAGCAGCAATTGTGTGGAGTGGATCTCCTTGCTGGTCCAAAGTGAAGGTAGCACACTCCATCCAGCCACCTGGTGCCAGCCATCCCACCTGGTTCTCCACTCCCAGAACCTCTCTCTTCCATCTTCCATCTTAACTTCCCGCTTCAATTGCTCCCATTATCCAAATGGACATGGAGGTCTCAGGCCAGGTACAAAGCTCCCAAGAGCTGGATTTAGAGGAGATCACTCGGAAAATTTCACTTCTCGACAAATGGAGGGAAATCTTTAGTTATCACAGGTAAGATGTTCTTGTTTTCTCATTTCTCTAGAAATCGGGGAATCTTTAGTGTTTAAGTAATCAGTGTATATTCTTGTTCCATGAGAAGTTTCCATGACAAACGTGCCTTTAAAAATGCTTCTGATGTAACTATTTGGGGACAGAGGTTTCCCTAGTGAGGCTGGGGTTAGGGAGGTTTGTAGATGCAAGGTTTGAATAGAGTGAGTAATTTACTTGCTATTTTCTCTTTCATTTAAAGGCTGGGAACCAATAATACAGCTCCTCAGGTAATTACTTTTCAATGTATTTGTCTCGAGTTGCATCTTCAAACAATCACATTAACAACATAATCTGCATTTATTCTTTGCACATAATGACACTCAGGCACTGGCATTTAATGTGTGAAAGCATAAAACTAGAAAGCCTGATGAAGAGTTTTTTTGTGTTTTCATATATGTGTGTGTTCCTACTTTTAAGAGCTACTTTTCATCATTAAGAGCATCATATGGTTATTATTTTAGAAAAAAATATTAAAATCTAGAGTTCCTAGTGTTATTTGTGAAATAACACTAAATTTGGACAACCCAGTGCTTCGGTGTCTCTGAAGAAAAATAGTTTTAAAAATAGTTATCAGCTTCATTCAGCTTCTGAAAATTATTTTCCTTCACCATTTTCAAATAAGGGAATAAGGAAAAGATGATTGAATTCAAGTGTTAAAAAGGTATTTTAAAATCTGATATACAGCATAAGATGAAAGATGTTTGTACCTCCTGTAAGCTGAAAAGGTTAGATGGTAATGGACTTTGTATTTCAAGTGTTACTTCAGTCACTGAGCAAACATAGCACAAAATATTAAGGTGATTTTTCCTGACACTAGCGTGTGTGATCAAGCAACTTAATGATTAATATTTTCACTATAATGCTAAAGCATCTTGCTGCAAGTAGCCTGTGATCAAAAGCTTTATTTGTACTAAAACTCTTTTAACTATAGTCTAAATTAGAATCGGATAGATAATGCATCTAGTTTAGTCCTGGAAGGATTAAATGGAGATAGCTACCATCTGGGGGGATAAAACATTCAAAAGATAAAACAATCTTTGAAAGGAAACAAAATGTCAAGGTGGGGGAAGCCCATTGGCACAAATGTAAAGATTTGCCATTTGATTTACAAAATGCATCTCATCCCATCAGTAGTCCGCGGCTTGGATGCTGTGTTTCTGAGATAAGAAAGCATCTTTGCTTCTAGGAATACAGAAAAACTAAGAAGGCAGTTTTCTTCATGTTTCCACTACCAACAGGGCAGATTTGTTTCATGACATTAGTAGAGAAGCTAAGGAAATTGAAAGAAGAGTTGATGCTAACTTATATTGAAATGTCATGAGAATCAGTCAACAAAAGTCAAAATAGATGTTCTTTTAAGGTGGAGGGTGACTTGTTTAAAGAAAAAAAATTATTATATTCACTTACTGGAGACTGAAATAATTAAAATGAGAGAACCTAACTTTATTTATTAGCCAGTTAACAACATAATGAGAAATACCTTGCATAGACTGGAAAGATATGTTCAGTGTTTATAAAATGTCGTCTTCTCAAAACAAGAGACAGTGACATTTACATTCTTCTTTAAACATAATTTCAAGTCAAGGTCTTGATAGCATTAATTATGTTTCCATAGTTACGTTTAACCTCTCTAAGTCATATAAAACTTACAAGAAACCCCTTTGACACTGAGACTGGAATTTTTTCTGCTATTTATCACAATTTCCAGACATCTTTAGAAGTGACACAACATTTTCTGAACACTGGTATTTAAGAGAGAGTGAGAAAGAGATTTAAAACAAGGTCATCACCAGCTCTGTTTGTTTTGTTTTTTGGGGGGGTGGCATTTTTCACAGAATCATGAAGGCAATCATATATCTGCTGATGAAACTGAAGATGGAACCAAAATACCTCAGCCCAAAGGACAAGGACATTTGCCATCAAGTAGCCTTTGTTCTATTCCCAAACCCTCTATCATCTCTTCAAAATTGGGCGGCTCTCCTATCTCCCTAGCAATGGCCGCGGTAAGTATAGCTTGTCAATTAAACATGAAACGAAACATAATCTTTCCAAAACAACAAGACTGGGGAATCTTATCTGCTGTCATGTGAGAGTATTATTGAAGATAAAACTACAGACAGTTGTTATTGGTAAAAGGAGAATATAATTAAAATGACTTATTTATGGTATTTTTCAAGGACACTGGTGATGGTACAGTCCTTTCCTTCCAAACTCTGAGTCTCTCTTACATCCTCAAATTGACAGTTAAATGTGGGTGAGTGAGTGAGTTACAAGCAAATAATTCACTACATAAGGTAGAGTAGGGCAGATCATGGCATGCTAAAAATGCGTAAAACAACGTCTACATGTAACAAAGAACCCTGCCTGTGTGGGAGCTGGAGGGAGAGAGGAGAGAGCACTTGCCAGACTCAATCCTGGGCAGTGCACTGATCTCACATAGGCGACCTTTTCTGGGGCTGCCAATAAATATGCAGACTTGAAAAGCACCCAACATTTGAGGATCCCAGTGGGTCTGTAAGCTACCAGTCCCAGGGACCGTTTGCCCAGTTTAAGACTTGACCAGAGTGGGGACAAGGGACTGAGGCACAGATCCAGCCAGGAGGCAAAACTAGAAGCATTTCACTGGGTCAGATAGGCCAATGCTGGAGGCAATGTCTTGGCAAATGTCCAAAGGACCAACTGTCAGGGCCAAAAAGATGTGATTGGAAACTGGGGAAACTGGGGCAGATGTCAAGCCAAGGCAAAAGTACCAGATAGGGTGAGAGGTCCCTCCGATTTTGGAGTGCCCTCCAATGTAACCCTTTCAATCACAACTAAACTCAGGACTTCTCAAGGCAGTTTTCCCATATTCACCCCATCCCCCCAACTTCCACACTATGGTCTGGAAGCTCAGGCAGCGATCGCTCCTCAGGGGCCTAAGAACAAGGATTGGAAGAGGTTCTTCCTTCCTGAGGACATTGGGCATGTTTGCAGAAACAACCAGGATTAGCCTAGTCCTCTCGGCAAAGACCAACAACATTTGTCAGGCTGGCCATGTATGTCAAGTTGCACCGTTTGTGTACTGCACACAAGATCCCAGCTGAGAGGATGACTGGGGGCTAAAACCCCTTCTGTGGAAACTACACAAAGCCTTCACACAGAGTTTCCATCTGCGTTTTGAGCATGAAGGCTGGTGACCTTGACTGCAGTATTTCCAATGCTCAATACTGTACCTTTTCTTAAACTCCCTTGATAAAACATAATCGGATGTGGGAACTCCAGTCCCCAGATTCCTTTCTATCATATACCAATGGGGGGCCCCAAAAAACCCCTAATTATCATTTGGAGGGTGGGACCCTTGTAGTATAAGCTTCCCTGGCTAGGTAAGTGTTCTTGGAATCCATTGGCATCGGTGTACCAGCTAGCACAGTTGTGAGAAGCTGCGTTTGACTTCCATGAATTTTTTTTTTTTGGAGATTCTCTCGACACATTTGTGGCTTTTGAACATACCTGCCCAGATCGAACTGAGTGTTTAACAGTTTTTGACCAAAAACAGCGTGACACTCATGCCCCACCCTCCCTATTCGCCGGTTCTCACTAAGTGACTTTTTTTTGGTCTCTCTGGATGAAGTCATTCCTCAAAGTGAAATGCTTTGCTGATGCTGAAGAGGCAAAACAAAAATTAGCAGAAGCACTAAAAGGCATCAAAACTGATAAGTTCAAAACCATTCTGAGCAGTGGAAAAAGTGTCTCAATAGGTGTAGTGCATCAATGGAGAGTACTTTGAAGGTGACTGAAGTTTGAACATGTAAGCATAAATATACACATTTTTATAAATAAATTCTGGGTTTTGAGGGGGCTATCCCTCATATATCCTCACAGAGCAACTTTCTCCACTGTCATTCTTGCAGGACATGTGCTAGGAGGCCTCATTTACTTGTTCTCATTGTCAAAAATTTACCCATCTCAATCCCTTTTCCTCTCCTCCTTTGTCCACTGTTATAGTGGGAAAATAGGCAGATCTGCAGAGCTCCCTGAGCAAGCTGCACTCAGTTAATTGTCCTTGAAGCCTCTAGATCAGGGGTCCCAAACCCCCAAGCTGTGGACCAATACCAGTCCATGGCCTGTTAGGAACCCAGCTGTATAGCAGGAGGTGAACAGCAGGCCCCCTGTTAGATCAGCAGCGGCATTAGACTCTCATAGGAGCACAAACCCTATTGTGAACTGCACATGTGAGGGATCTAGGTTGTTCGCTCCTTAGGAGAATCTAATGCCTGATGATCTGAGGTGGAGCAGAGGCGGTGATGCTAGCGCTAGGGAGCAAATACAGATTGACATTAGCAGTGAGGTTTGAATACACACACCCCCCACCATGGAAACCCTGAAACCAGTCCCTGATGCCAAAAAGGTTGGGGGCCACTGAGAATCTAGATATCTAGATGGAGCCTTCACTTGCCTCTTTTTTTTTTGGAGTTGGAGTCTCACTCTGTCGCCCAGGCTGGAGAGTAGTGGCACGCTCATGGCAACCCAGGTGTCGACCTGCCGGGCTCCAGTGATCCTTCCATCTCAGGCTTCCAAATAGCCAGAACTACAGGCGTGCACTACCACACCTGTGATCTTTTATTTATTGTAGAAATGAAGTCTCGCCAAGTTGCCTGGGCTGTTCTCGAACCTGTGGACTCAGGTAATCCACTCGCCTTGGCCTCCTAAAGTGCTGGGATTACAGGCTGAACCACAGAGCCTGGCCAACCTGTATCGTACATAGCTAAATTAATTGCTCTCCTTTCGAGCAAAGACAGGTAACATGTAATCCTGTTAGTGCCCTCAGGTCTGGGTGATTTTGCTGCCTATACTATGATATGGAGTAGAAGTCTGAGCAACTATTTACATTTTCTTTGACTAGATAATGTTTTTAATGAAAAATCTTTAATAAAAATGTATTCTTGTCCTCTGTAATACATTTCCATGGAGAATGTCATTTTAAAATGTATCCCTAGCCGGGCTCGGTGGCTCAGCCTGTAATCCCGCGCCTTTGGGAGGCTGAGGTGAGTGGATTGCCTGAGCCCGCGGGTTTGAGACCCGCCTGGACAGTGAGACCTCATCTCTACAATAAATCAAAAAATCAGCTGGGCATGGTAGCGCGTGCCTGTAATTCCGGCTACTTGGAAGGCTGAGGAGGAAGGATCGCTGGAGCCCAGCAGGTCGAGGCTGCGGTGGCCGGGAGCGGCCACTGCACTCCAGTCTGGGCGACAGAGTGAGACTCCAACTCAAATAAATAAATAAATAAATAAAATGTATCCCCTATCTGTAGAATGCAGTGGCTCATGCCTGTAATCCCAGTGTTTTGGGAGGCCAAAGTGGGAGGATTGCTTGAGCCCATACCATCCTGGACAACAGAGCAAGACCTCATTCCTACAAAAGATCCAAAAATTAGTTGGGTGTGATGGCACACACCTATAGTCTCAGCTACTCAGGAGGCTAAGCCGGGAGGATCACCTGAGCCCAGGAGTTTGAGGCCGTGATGAGCTGTGATTGTGCCACTGCACTCCAGCCTGAGTAACAGAGAGAGACTCCCAACTCAGAAAATAAGTAAATAAATAAAATGTATCCATATCTGAAAAATAGGCTACCTTTTATAGGAAAAAAAAACCCCTATGATTCTCCTCATATATTGTTATTTGCAGGTTTATAAAGAAGTCCTCATAAGACAGCTGTGCAAGTGGAGGGAGAATGTGTATGGGAGGGGATCTTCACAGCATACCTTTTTGTATTCTCTGAATTTTGAACCATGTGAATGTACTATTTATTTTTTAAAATACACACACATTTAAAAAATAGAAACTGCATCCACAGCTGTTTGCAAAGCCTTGTACTTTCTCTCTAGCTGGGAGAGGCAAGAAAGTCTGGGTCTAAACGTTTCCACTTTTCTACAAACACAAACGTGATGTCACTGGAGACCAGAGACCTCCCCAGTGACTTTTCCGAGGTCATTCTCTCCCTTTGGAAAAGACTGGGAGACAAAAGATTCAGACCGCTGTAGCCTGAAACAAAGTTGGAGTGTTAAGAAAGTCCCAGAAGTAGAGATAATCGATTTTTTTCTCTTTAAAAAACCGAATTTGGATTTATTCCCATTATATGGGCCAGATGATCATGTGTCCTTTAAATAGCAATAGCATTAATTAAACACATCCTGGGATTTCAGGACAGTGAGCCTGGGGATTCTGAATACATTTGTTTCGGGGAGGGGGAGGCGCGGTTGGAAACTTGACCAATTCTAATCAACGTTTCAGCAGCACAGCCACCTGGCAAATTGTCAGAGCTATTGAATCCTAGTACTCACTTGAGAATGCCTTTTGTGGTGGTCCTGCTGTTCTCTTTTTTCTTCTCTGTTTGGAGTGGGGTGTGTGGTATTGCCTGACATTGGCAGGCACTGTCTCTTCGCTGGGAATCTGCTCCGAGAGTCGGGCTTGGGTAGAGCATCCTACACGTCTCCTGTTTCTCACCTTGTGCTGCCCTCATTCCATTATGACAGCTTTCGTCCTTCCCCCAACCTGACATCTTACAGTGTAGGGGGTGGAACAAACTCCGGCCAAGGCTGCTGGCCCAGGTAAAATCATGGAAAAGATGTCACCTCTGGGCTCTTCCCCCAGCTCCATCCAGTGGCCTTCTTTCCCTCCAGCGGTGGTCCCCATCCTCTTCCATGTCCAGGCGCTTCTCCAGGACTCAGCTTAGGACAAATTCCTGTAACCATGTTTGTCAACCCTCGAAAAAAAAAAAAAACAAACCTGAAGTAGCAGTGAAACCACCCAGCAGTATCACAGTAAAAATGTCATATAAGAGACCAAAACATTCAGGGGAGACCCAAATAATTGAAGCTCAAAAGAGGGTTAAAAGGCAGAAGGTGCTTTTAATTAATTTATCCACCACCTCTGGACAGCTCCCTCGAGGCATCTCAGTCTGGGGTGGATGGTGTCTTCCGGGTGCGCCTCTGGATGCACTACCCACCCTCTCCATCCTACTCTCTGCCCAAGAGGCTAACCTGTGGGACTCCCGCAGGGATGCCCTCCTCCTTGGGCTTCCATTGTGAGCCCCGAAAGGAGACTAGAGAGAAGGAAAGGAAGCAGGCAGGTTGCTCGTGGCTGGCCGAGATCCTCTTCTCAGGACGTTCCTCTCCCAGGACTCTGTTCTTCCTGTTCAGATCCCCACTGCTTCTGCTCCTTGAGGTCAGAGGTCATAATGTGTCCCCTCTTTGCTAGCCCTGGGACACTGCCTTAGCCATTGTGGTGTCCCCACATCATTATAAATAGCCCCCGTCTTAAACGTTCCTCAAATTAATTATCCTGACTTGAGAGTGCCATCTGTTTCCTGCTGGGGCGCTGGCTGGTACAAGTTAAAAGCCTTGCATTTGGGTCCTGGCACTGCCACTCACTAGATATGTGACCTTGGATGTGCCACTTAATGACTCTGGGTCCCGAGTCCTTTAACTGTAAAATGAAAGGGTTGAATTAGATGTTTAAAAAGTCAACAAATACTTATTGTGAACCTACCGCATACCAGGCTGTACACCAGATGCTGAGAAATTGATGGGGAACGTGACAGAGCTGAGTCTGCTACTCTATTAGATGGTCTAGGATATAAATGTCTTCTTGGGACTCACTCATTCCAACATCTCTGATTCCATGATAGTCCAGTAATTCATAAGTCAAGAAGAGACTTAAGGAAGGAATTTCAAGGAGGATTATTCTACCTCAAGTTAGGGGTGGGAGAGGGAGAAAACTGGGTAGGGACAGATGGTCACAGGGAAGTTCTAAACCCAGGGACAAGAGTCAAGGCCGTTAGGGTAGGAACATTAAACCTGTCGGAAAGAATGATTCAGGGTTTCTGTCTTTGAATGTGTGTGTGTGACATGTGAATGTGTACCGGTGTATATGGATGAAGATCATCTCATCGTCATCATCATCATCATCACAGCAATCAAATGGAATGGAGTGTCAAAAAGAGAGAAGTTTGTTACAAATAGTGGAAAAACTAGCAAAGTGAAAAGAGAAAAATTATAAACCGTGCTTACTTGTGTTAAATAATAATAATCATCCAGTCATTTATCAAGACCATTTACTATTTGTATCTAGTTGTATCTAGTATCAGGCCACACAATACCATATGCATAGCATTAAATATGTGTCAAGTTGGCAGGGTGCTGTGGCCCAGGCTTGTAATCCCAGCACTTTGGGAAGCTGAGGCAGGAGGATTGCTTGAGCCCTGGAGTTCAAGACCAACCTCGTCCCTACCAAAAAGTAAAAAATTAGCCAGGCAAGGTGGCATATACCTATAGTCCCAGGTACTCAGGAGGCTGAGGCTGGAGGATTGCCTGAGTCCAGGAGGTCAAGGCTGTGGTGAGCTGTGATCATGCCATTGCATTCCAGCCTGAGTGACAGAGTGAGACCTTGACTCAAAAAATTAAAATAAAATAAAAAACAGGCCAGGCTCAGTGGCTCAGCCTGCAATCCCAGCACTTTGGAAGGCCCAGGCCAGTGGATTGCCTAAGCCTGTGGGTTCGAGACCAGCCTGGGCAACTTGGCGAGACCTCCCCTCTACAATAAATCAAAAATTAACCAGGCGTGGTAGCTCGCACCTGTAGTTTCAGCTACTTGGAATGCTGAGGTGGAAGGATCGTCAGAGCCCAGCAAGTCAATGTTGGGGTGGCTGTAAGCGTGCCACTGCTCTCCAGCCTGGGCGACAGAGTGAGACTCCAACTCAAAAAAAAAGTGGTTAATCTTATTATAAATGCCATTTGATAGGAAAGTAAATATTGCATAGATAAGATGGATCATCTTTGTCTGTCACACTGGCCAGTGAGACCTGGCCAGCGAGGCCTGCAATGCCTCTGTTCCTAGGCCTCCCCAGGGGACAGCTGGAGGTGATGCTCTCTAAGTTGGAAGTGAGAACTGGCATCAGAAACAGGAGAGTGGTTTGGCTTGCAGAGTTTTTTAAACGGAATTTAAATTCTAAGCCTGCTTCGTCTCAACGGTCTTAATCTTCCACATTTATACACGACTTTCCTCCCTTACTGCTGCCAGTCTCTGGTCTTTTTCCATCTGTGTTGGGACTTTCTTTCCTACAGCACAAGATGTTCCCGCGTCTACAGGCTGTGTTTTCATAATGGTAACGACACCCCACATTCCCTCAGCACTTATGGTTTCCAGAGCCCTCTTCTCTGTCTCTGTCAACCCTAGCCACTCCGTCGACCAAGTAGGGGTTATTCTATTTTCTGGAGAAGAAAATGAAGGTTTGGTCATGTGTCCAAGTTCATGTGTTGGTAAGGAAGAGGGCTGGAGCGCCTTAGCCTCTTGGGTTGGGAGCTGTCGGTCATTACTCTGTACTGTGCGATCCTGATGTCAGGGAAGCATTGTCCCTTGACCTTCAATGCCTCTCCTGGATCCGTTCTGGGTCAATGGTCTGCTTAGCCATAGGACACACCAGGTCTTTTTATCTTCAAGAGCAGCCTCTGTACCTGTTCACTGCCTCTGCTTGCCGAGCTGTTGCCCAAGATACAGTATAGACAGTCTTACTTAAGGGGCATGACTGGCCCTTGCTTACCCTGACATGTACCCACTGCTTTTTCACTTCAAAGACAACCTTTCCTTTTGAGGGTGGGAGCAGAGCTGCCCAGGAAATGAACTCTAACCCTAATACCAGACCCAGGCAGAGCACTGCAGATGTGAGTTTCTCCTGTGTTATTTTTGAGAAACCATCAGGGCCTATTCTCAGGGTCTGCTGTACACAGCTGGGAAGGGGTTCCATGGCTTGGAGCCAATTGGGCTCCATGTGCCATTGTCCACACTCTTCAACTGGCTCCAAATGCCTGAATATGATAGTCAAAGCACTCCAGGACCAGGCCCAAGGTACTTTCCAGACTAACTTCCACTTTCCTTCCTGCTCCTTGTCCCCCCCCCCCCCC
>NW_007256292.1:106737-107548 GCF_000164805.1 Carlito syrichta
CTTCCCCTTTCCCTCCCGCCCCTTTTCCCCCCCCCCCCAGTTCCAGTCAAACAGAACTCACTGAACTTCTTTTCTTTTTTGAGTCAGGGTCTCACTTTGCCTCCCAGGCTGGTGTGCAGTGGCATGACCACAGCTCATCGCAGTTTCAAACTCTTGGGCTCAGGCTATCCTCCTGCCTTAGCCTCCCAAGTAGCTGGGACTACAGGCATGCACTATCATGCCTAGCTAATTTTATTTTTTTCTAGAGATAAGATCTCCCTATGTCACCCACACTGGTCTCTAACTCCTAGGCTAAGCAATCCTCCCTCCTCGGCCTCCCAAAGTGCTGGGATTATAGGTGTTAGCCACTGCACCCAACCTAACACACTGAACTTCCCACTCCTCGCCCCCACGAGGCCCTGAGTACTGATGTGTGTATATTTACAGATCTTTCTCTGTCCACTGTTATAGGCAATTGGTCTGTTCCAGAGTGTGGAGTGTGTGTCTCTGCTGGGACATGGGGTGGCTCTAGGGACGTGGGATTAAGTAACATATTACATATCACTGAGTTACCCAGTGAGAAAGTTATCCCCTTCTCTGCACTGACAGGTCATGCCCCTTCAGTACTTCTCACCTCCTTTTTAAATTATTAAGGGTACAAGGCTTGGTCAGGGCTTTCACAGGCAACAGTTTCTAGTTGTAATTCATAATACTGTTTTATTTTCATTATATGTTTTCATCATGTATGGTAAATGATTTTGATTTCCATTTAAGGAAGTGATATAAAGTATCCATTTTAAATAATTTTTTTTTTTTTTTTTTTTTTTTTTTT
>NW_007256292.1:107568-113241 GCF_000164805.1 Carlito syrichta
TAAGTTGGAGTCTCACTCTGTCGCCCAGACTGGAGTGCAGTAGCCACTCCGGGCCACTGCAGCCTCGACCTGCTGGGGACTCCGGTGATCCTTCCGTCTCAGCCTTCCAAGTAGCTGGAACTACAGGCGCACACTACCACGCTCAGCTAACTTTTGATTTATTGTAGAGATGAGGTCTCGCCAAGTTGCCCAGGAGGGTCTCGAACCCGCGGGCTCAGGCAATCCACTCACCTCAGTCTCCCAAAGGCGCGGGATTGTAGTCTGAGCCACTGAGCCCGGCTTTAAATAAATTTCTAAGTTGCAAAATGGGGCCCAAGCTAATGAGAAATATTGATTAGGTAATGACTGGTGCACAACACTGATAGAAATTATAAGAATGGGTTGGGCTCAGTGGCTCAGCCCGTAATCCCAGCACTTTGGGAGGGCGAGGTGAATGGATTGCCTGAGCTCATGAATTCAAGACCAACCTGGGCAACTTGGCAAGACCTCATCTCTACAGTAAATTTTTAAAAAAATTAGTTGGGCATGGTAGCATGCACCTGTAGTTCTGGCTACTTGGAAGGCTGAGTCGGAAGGATCGCCGGAGCCCAGCAGATTGATACTAGGGTGGCTGTGAGCGTGCCACTGCACTCCAACCTTGGTTATGGAGTGAGACTCCAACTAAAAGAAAAAAGAAAGAAAAGAAATTATAAGGATAGCACATACAGAATTAAAGTAGGTAAAGTGTTATGAGAATGGGTGCAAATCCCTACTTCGTGTCTACTAGCTGGTTGACTAAGGCAAATGCCTTAACCTCTCAGTGCTTCAATTCCTTTATCTGGGTCAAAGGAGGATAAATAACAGCATCTACTTCATAGAATTAAATTAGCAGAATAAATGTAAAGCACTTGTCCCAGTGCCTGGTGCATAGAAAATGCTCAACAAATGCTAGGTGCCATTATCCTGGAAAAAAGAACAGAGAATGCTTGTTTAACATCATTTAAATCACCAATGTGCTCGGGCTGGAAACATGAAGTCCTGTCTGTCCCCTTGCACCCTGTTTTTTTTTTTTGGAGTGAAAGAGAAAAACCAAACATGGAAGAGGCAGGGGTTACAGCATCACGGATATGGGGCAAGAGGCATGGGAACAGAGCAGCAGCCATGGTAGACTACAAGGTGAGTGGCAGGCAATGGAAGACAAGACACAAGGGACAAAAATCGAAGAGGGACAACAAGGTGTGGGGTTGACACCCCTGAGCCTTCAGGATAAAGATCCTAAGTGAACATGGCATGAATCTCCTGCCCAGGATTTTATAGGGTTAAAAGTGGGGGCCTAGCCAGACATGGTGGTTCATATCTGAGCTCAGGAGTTCGAGACCAGCCTGGGCAATACAGCAAGACCTCGTCTCTACAAAAAATTTTTAAAATTAGCCAGGTGTGACAGCATGCACCTGTAGTCCCAGCTACTCAGGAGGCTGAGGCAGGAGGGTCACTTGAATCAAGGAGGTCGAGGCTTCAATGACCCAAGATTGTGCCACTGCACTACAGCCTAGGCGACAAAGCGAAACCTTGTCTCAAAAAGAAAAAAAAGTGGGGACTGAATGTAGAAGGGAACAGGCCCACTTTCATGACACCACCATGATGAGCACGTCTAGAAAGAACTATCTTTGACTGAATCATTGATTTCTCCTCTTTTCAGAAGCTGAGACAGGTCCTCTTCGGAAATGTGGTCCATGTCTTCAGCTATGACTGGAAAAAGGCCTATTTCAGGTTCCACGATCCTTTTTCTGACCTGGCTTTCGCTTTGGAAATGGGAAAGGTAATAGCCAGCTTGTAATTTTTAAAAAAATCTTACTCGCATGTTCTTTATTCTTGTTTCCTATCTTGTCCACGTCTATGTGAATGCATGCTCTCATTACAATCCTCTGGAGAACCCCATTTATAATTTAAAGTTTAACCTTAAATGATAACAGACTGTTTAAAGTTACTACATACTGTCTGGATTGCAACAAATCCCCAAGCTCCTTTTTCTCCCCATTTCCCTCCAGATTCTAGTTTTCCTATCTCTTCTTTTGGATTCAGAAGGCAGGGGATCTAGGAATTTCTTTCTAGCTTATTTGAAACATCAATAATTCAGGCCATCAATCACCAATCACACCTAAATTCCAAGGGCCAGCCAGTTGGTTCCTTGCCTCCTAGGAATCTAAAAGTCTGACAGGAAGCAGGGGTCTGGTGAAGGCAGGATGGGGGAGGACATAGATCCCTGATAACCAGTCTATGGGGCTTCTCAGAGAGCCAGGCATTGCAGAGTCCAGCCTGGCCATGGCACCCAGTCAGAGGGGCAGGGAGGGGTGGCACATGAATAGCGCAGCATCCTCACTAAGCCCTAGGGGATGTCAGGAGAGAAAAGAATGAAGAGAAGAACAGATAACACCACCTATTTTCAAGAGTTCTTTTTTGTGACGTTGGCCCACGTGGTTCCCCAACACTTGAGTCTCCCTCTTCCTCCTCCCCTTTCCAGGGAGGTGCCCGCAGCATTCAGATGGCTGTGCAAGGACACGTCGTCAAGTACTTGTTGTTTACCAGGAAGGGCAAAGACAGGTAAGAGGACTGTGAGAGGTACTTGGATGAGTTACCCCTCTCACTAGAGCCTGCACATGTGAAATAATAGCAACTGAAAAAATTAAGGTAGCCTCAGGAAGGAAATCTTCCTCCTAAGACAGAAATGGCTCTATTTCTCTCAGGGAGGCTGTGTCTCGCTGCTTGGAAGGGCTCCACATGGGTCACTCTCAATGTTCAGTGGCAGGGATTATGTTGACAGGTTTTATGCTCTACTGCAGACCACCCTGCCAGGCAGAATTAAACTCCAGGTCTCAGGTGAGCTTACTTGTCCAAATTTGATGGGAAGTCCTAACCTGACAATTCTAGGGAGGAACAAAACGGGTGATAATAAAACCAATAAATAAAGGAACAATCCTCCTATCTAACTAAGCAGACAAGATACAATGTTTGACAGTTGCCTATTTTTAAAAATCAGCTTAAATGTATTCAAATTTACTTTAGAAGTTAATCAATCCTTCACATAGGCAAAACTGTATGCTAGATATTAGAGGAAATAGAAATACATCTGCTCTTAGGCAGGAGATATCCCCAAATAGACCTAAATGTATAATATATTATTTTTATCACCTTCTGCTGTTTTTTTTTTTTAAGTCAGGTCTCACTCTGCTGCCCAGGCTGGAATTCAGGGGCTGGGTCATAACTCCCCACAGCCTCCATGTCCTTGGGCTCAGACAATCCTTCCACCACAGTCTCCCAAGTAGCTGGAATGTGCTACCACACCTGGCTAATTTTTTAATTTTTTTGTAGCGGCCAGGTTTCCCTATGTTGCCCAGGCTGGTCTCAAACTCCTGTGCTTGAGCGATCTTCCTTCCTCGGCCTCCCAAAGTGCTGGTATTACAGGCATGAGTCACTGCACGTGACCTTTATATTCTAAGATAATGAATTGCCAGATTCCCTAGAAACAGAGCCTGTGGTGTGAATTCTTTATACACTTTATTTATTAAGGGAGAGCCCTCAGAAGAAACCCATAAGGGAGTGAGGGAAGCAAGATAGGGAAAGAGAAGCTAAGGAAGAACGTGACTCTAGCGAAGTCTGATGCCAAGAGGCATTCAGGAGTGTGAGCACTGCCCTGGGAGCCTGCCCCGTCTTCAGATCTCCCAACTTGCTGGCCAGCCATTGTCTGTGGGCCCTCCTTGGGGGGTGAGGGGAGCATCGCTCCTAGTCACCATGGGGCAAGTAGGAACCACTATCGCAGTCCCCAAAGCAGCTGGGGAACGAGTCCATGAGTAAAATGGACCCAGGGCATCCAGATGAAACCCACACAATGCTTGCCACATCAGTGTAAAACACTCAGCACAGCACTGTGCCTGGCCTGTGCAAACAGTACATAACCGTGCATGAGTACCTGCTCCCCTGGACAGGCTGGGTGAAGCCTGCCTGAGCCCTCCCAGTCACGTGGTCTGGCTCCTTCCCTGTGCTCGCCCAGCACTTTGTCTTATTCACAATCCACCTCGCATCAGTTTGTGAGAACGAGGCCCCTTGCTGCTCATTCCTCTGCCTCCGCGGAGCTAGGCCGGTTGTACAAATCGTAGCCGAGTTTGTTAATAAATCTCTATCACCCATTTCTTTATAAAGACTACAGTTGTCAATGTTCGATATCTAGAAAATGAGCAGAGGCAAGGTCTCCCATGTAAAGACCGGTTCCACTTACTGAGAAGGATGGACGGACCCTGAGCCTGCTCGGTGCTGGGCATGAGTGACAGCGGGACTTGGGGCCAGACAGCCAGGGGTTGAATCCATGCTCTATCACTTTGAAGATGAATGACCAGAGACGAGTTACCTCACCTCTCCATGTCGTGCTTTCCTCACCTCTAAAACGGGAGGAACACAATAAATGAGGTGATAGGTGGGAGGGGCCGGGGCGCAGTGAGTGCCGGCCTGGTGTAAGCTTGGACCGCTTAGGGTGACATGAGATAGACCTTGGGTGATGCGTGGGAATGACAGACATCGGCACTAAGGGCACACGTGCATGAGAACAGCCATGGGGGTGAATATGAAGGTATGTTCAGAGGACTGGTCCCTCTGGGGAAGACAGCTTACAAAATGGAAACCTGAGATCAAACGACAAGGATTTGAACTACAGGCTTGAAACAGGACTGTTTTATTGGGTTGGAGAGTGAATCCATCCTTGCTGGAGGTCAGGGGAAAGAACAATGTTAGGACTCCTGGAAGTGACAAAGCACAGGGTGGGACTGGCTGAGATCACAGCAGAGAGGAAGGGGCCTCCAGTGACAGTCTCACACGGTGGGGTGATGAAGGGACCAAGTCGACGCCCCTATATTCAGAGGAAGATTAAAACTGGAGGCTGCAGCACATGGCTAAGTGCTGCTTTGTTCCAGCGTTTGCCTTTCCCCACCTGCATTATAGTTTACGTGACATAAGCAAGCAGGAACAGGAGAGAGCCCTGGCCATGGTGCTCGCTGACATCCTGTGGGCTTCAGGAGCCGCTCAGAAGGCCACCATCTGTCTTGTCTCTGAGGACACTTACGTTGTCTCGACTCCTGACTACTGCGGGGACAATTTCACTGAGAGGGTAAGTGCTCGCCTCCCCGTCCTGCCAGATAAAAGGCCAATGAAGGCTGAGAGTGTTGGTTCATACCTGTAATCCCAGCACTTTGAGAGGCCAAAGCAGGAGGATTGCTTGAGCCCAGGAGTTCCAGACCAGCCTGGACAACATAGTGAGACCTCATCTCTGCAAAAAAAAATGTTTTAATTGAGCCAGGCATGGTGGTGCACACCTGTAGACCCAAATACTTGGGAGGCTGAGGTGAAAGTATCGCCTGAGCCCAGGAGG
The DNA here is from genome assembly GCF_000164805.1 of Carlito syrichta. Lineage (NCBI taxonomy): Eukaryota > Metazoa > Chordata > Mammalia > Primates > Tarsiidae > Carlito > Carlito syrichta. Next base: position 112,964 of record NW_007256292.1, read on the forward strand.
TCGAGGCTGTGGTGAGCTGTGATCATGTCACTGTACTCCAGCCTGGGTGACAGAGTGAGACTCTGACTCTAAAAAAGAAAAGCCAGTGAAGCTTGACACATACTAGACTTACCATGGAAATGAGCTAGAGCCCATTAGTGCTACTGATGTGACCAGAGGCACCTTCCAAAGACACAAGCACCAGCCGGGCTCGGTGGCTCAGCCTGTAATTCCGCGCCTTGGGAGGCTGAGGTGAATGGATTGCCTGAGCCTGCGGGTTTGAGACCCGCCTGGGCAGC
>NW_007256292.1:113470-145302 GCF_000164805.1 Carlito syrichta
CAGCTGGGCATGGTAGTGCGCGCCTGTAGTTCCAGCTCCTTGGAAGGCTGAGGCAGAAGGATCACCAGAGCCCAGCAGGTCGAGGCTGCGGTGGCCGGGAACGGCCGCTGCACTCCAGTCCGGGCGACAGAGTGAGACTCCAACTAAAAAAACAAACAAACAAAGACACAAGCACCAAGGGCTGTGAGTGATCCAAGAGCCAAAATTGGAGAGTTCTGCTGTGAATTTCTCCTTCCAGAATTCACCATGATCAAGAATAGGCTTGATGGCTCAGCCTGTAATCCCGCACCTTTGGGAGGCTGAGGTGAGTGGATTGCCTGAGCCCGCGGGTTTGAGACCCACCTGGGCAACTTGGCGAGACCTCATCTCTACAGTAAATTAAAAAAAAAAACTAGCCAGGTGTGGTAGCACGCGCCTGTAGTTCCAGCTACTTGGAAGGCTGAGGCGGAAGGATCGCTGGAGCCCAGCAGGTCGAGGTTGCTGTTGCCGGGAGCAGCCACTGCACTCCAGTCTGGGCAACAGAGTGAGACTCCAACACACACACACACACAAAAGAATATCTCGGCTGGGCTCAGTGGCTCAGCCTGTAATCCCAGCACTTTGGGAAGCTGAGGAGAGTGGATTGCCTGAGCCCGCGGGTTAGAGACCCGCCTGGGCAACTTGGCGAGACCTTGTTTCTACAATAAATCAAAAAATTAGCCAGGCGTGATAGGGTGCTCCTGTAGTTCCAGCTACTTGTAAGGCTGAGGCGGAAGGATCGCTGGAGCCCAGCAAGTTGATACTAGGGTGGCCGTAAGTGTGCCACTGCACTCCAACCTGGGTGACAGAGTGAGACTCCAACTCAAAAAACAAAACAAACAAAAAAACACCTCACACCTGAAATAGTCATAAACTGCATTTCCATACTACCATCTTAAATATAGCTAAATTCCACCAGTGAAAAAGTATTACTTAATGGTTTAACTGTTCAAGATATCGTATTGATTCAGAACCGAAGCATATCAAAGAGATACTGGTGGCCACCCAATTTTCCTGTGTATGTTTTGCATGGCCTTGTGTAAGATAATATGTCAGTTTTTACTAATGTGATTTTGCAATGAAACAGAAAACTCCCTTGAGGTAATAACAGCAAGTTGACATCTCTTAGATGTAACTTTCATCCTCTTTTCATTTTTATCTTCTGTTCCTGATTTATAGCTCCAGCTGTTTGAATTTTTAGAGAAAGAGGCCGCTGAAAAATTCATCTATGATCATTTACAATGTGTAAGTGTTTAAGTGTTGAGATAATTCCTTTATGTTGAAGTGATCTTACAGGAATCTTCTTTCTTTTATAAAGTGTGTTTCTAATGATGCTTGTTAAGAAAACCAGGTCATCTTGACGGTTGAGGAAGGGCAGAACAAGAGAACAAGAAGCCTGCCTCTTCTTCCTCACAACCTAGAAAGAGGCCAGATCACACACAGACCCACTCACAGATGTCTTTTTCCTTGATTAATCAAGCCAGAGATAATACTGTAGGGGACATATATCAGTATTTCTTATGTGGCAAGAGAGAATGTTAAAGCAGTCTTGTCTCACATAATGGATATTAAACAAAGATGACTGCACGTGAGCACACACACACACGCACACACACACCAAACAACAAAAAAACAAGATCCTTGTCTAAGCTGCCAAAGTGACCATTCACACTGACTCCTATTTAATGGTTTCTGGCCTTAAAAAGATGGTTCCATTGTACGTCTTTTATCAACAGTTTCACACAATGACCTCCACTGCAATGAGTCTTCCCTACCCCTGGGGTGGGAGAGGACAAAGTAGGGAGCAGAGATGGTGGAAAATGCAAGATGCTTTTTAAAGACTCCTCTAAGGAGAAAGAAATAAAAGTGGATTTTCTGAAGAATCAGAAACATAGGGTGAGAAAGAAGAGGACAATTAGCAGAATAACCTTGAAGCTACACAACTGCAGATTGCACAGAGAAGGGACACGTGATCCCTGATACTTACTGCCCCGTTCTTTTAAAGGCTGCAGAGGCAACAAACTTGGGTGTGAGTTCTCAGTCACACACTAGCCTGTGATCTCAGTTAAACAGATTATGCTGTGCCTACCACCCCCACCACCTCAGAGGTCTGTTATTAACTTGAGTGACAGGTAGAGGAATGGTTCTCTGAAGATGTTCAGTCTCTAGCCCCTGAACTTGTGAATATGTTATGTTACATGGTAAAGAGGAAGTGAGATTGCTAGTCTGCTGACTTTCAAATAGGGAGAGAGGCTGCGTTCCATGGCTCAACCTGTAATCCCAGCACTTTGGGAGGCCGAGGCGAGTGGATTGCCTGAGCCCACAAGTTCAAGACCAGTCCAGGCAACTTGGCATAACCTCATCTCTACAATAAATCAAAAATTAGCCAGGCGTGGTAGCACATGCCTGTAGTTCTGGCTACTTGGAAGGCTGAAACGGAAGGATTGCCAGAGCCCAGCAGGTTGACACTGGGGTGGCCGTGAGTGTACCACTGCACTCCAACCTGGGCGACAGAGTGATACTCCAATTCAAAAAAAGTGGGGAGAAAAGGCTGGACCCAGTGGCTCATGCCTATAATCCCAGCATTTTGGGAGACCCAGGTGAGAGGATTGCTTGAGCCCAGGAGTTCGAGACCAGCCTGGACAACATAGCAAGACCTTGTCACTACAAAAATTTTTTTAAATTAGCCAGGTGTGGTGGTGCATGCCTGTAGTCCCAACTATTTGGGAGGCTGAGGGAGAAGGATCACCTGAGCCCAGAAAGTCGAGGCTGCGGTGAGCCATGACCATGCCACTGCACTTCAGCCTGAGCAACAGAATGAGACTCCTACTCAAGGAAAAAAAACTAAATACATAAAATAACATAAGGAGAGGTGCCTGGATTACCCAGGTGGGCCCCATGAAGTCACAAAGGTCCTTAAATGTAGACAAGGAAGGCAGAAGAGGAAGGTAGAAAGCTGTGCTTGAGAAGAGTCCACCTGCTATTGCTGTCGTCAATGGAGGAGGAGGACCATGCATCAAGGACTGTGGGCAGAGCCTGGATAAACTACAAAGGACAAAGGAACACATTCTCCTCCCCTGCCTCAGGAAGAAAAGCTGTTCTGCTGACATCTTGATTTTAGCCCATTGACACCCATGTCATACTTCTGACCTCCAGAACAATAAGATATTAAATGTGCACTACTTAAGCTATTAAATTTATGGTAATTTGTTACAGCAGCAATATGAAACTAATAAAACCTGTAGGATAGATGTTAAGTACCTGCCATGAAATGTAAAGTGGGAAACCGGCTTAGGAACTCTCTGTTAAGGGCAGGAGACATGGACCGAAATCAGTGGCTCAGCCTGTAATCCCAGCACTTTGGGAAGCCCAAGAGAGTGGACTGCATGAACCCGCAGGTTCAAGACCAGCCCAGGCAATTGGCAAGACCTCGTCTCTACAATAAATCCAAAATTAGCTGTAGTAGCATGTACCTGTAGTTCAGGCTACTAGGAAGGCTGAGGCAGAAGGATTGCCAGAGCCCAGCAGGTTACACTGGGGTGGGTGTGAGTGTGCCACTGCAATAGGGAGAGAGGCCGGGTTCCATGGCTGGGCAACAGAGTGAGACTCCAACTCAAAAAAAAAAAAAAATGGCGGGAGGGTCCATCTAAAAAATGACACTATGTTGACAAACTATCTATGGGGTACCAGGTTCACTATTTTGGTGACAGATTCAATAGAAGCTTAAATCTCATCATCATACAATATACCAATATAACAAACCTCACATATACCCCATGAATCTAAAATAAATTTATGGCACAATTTTTTTTTTTTTTTTTAGTCAGGGTCTCACTGTTGACCAGGCTAGACTATAGTGGCGTACTTATGACTCACTGCAGCCTCTGAGTATCTGGGATTATAGGCAGTCACCAGCACAACCAGCTAATTTTTTTATTTTTGTAGAGACTAGGTCTTGCTATGTTACCCAGGCTGGTCTTGAACTCCTGGGTTCAAGGGATCCTCCAACCTCAACTTCACAAAGTGTTGGGATTACATGCGTGAGTCACCATGCCTGGCCTAAAAGAAAAAGAAAGAAAGAGAGAGAAGGAGAGGGAGGGAAGGAGGAAAGAAGGGAGGAAGAAAGAAAGGACCCTTCCAACATAAAGGGGTAAACCTCTCCCTCTCTATCTTCCCTCTCCTCAACTCAAGCCTGGGAGAGTCTGATTCAATAGTCAGGACCCTCAACATCTACAAGGAATTCCAAAACACAGCCACAGTTGAGATCAGAGGGACAGAGGGGAAGCTATACACAGGTTTTCCCTGTCAAAAACTCGAGTTGAGCTGAAATAAGTAATCAAGGCCCCACGCAGAAAGAGGCCCTGTAGCTCAGAAGAGCTTGGCACAAGTGTTAAACATTCCCTTAGCCACACTGGGGAAGGTTGGCACCATTTCCAGAGTGAGGGGAACTTGGCACAAATATTCCTTCCAAGGGCCTCCTCCTAGTCAGGACTGCATGTTGAGGCCAGGGTCCCTCCAGATCTTTATCAACTCCCTTCACTATCAGGATGAATCAGTCCTGTGTCCCATCCCATTTGGGCAGAGATCTCAAGCTAGAAATCTGAGGACTATGTGCCCTCAGATCGATCCCTCTTATGGGTGGAACTGTGTCCTCCCCCTTATAAAGATATGTTGAAGTCCTAACCCCAAGTATCTGTAAATGTGATCTTATCTGAATACAGGATCATTGCAGATGTAATCTAATTTAGAAGAGGTCATATTGGATTAGGGCGGGCCCGGATCCAATAACCGGCATCCTCATAAGAGGAGAGAAGATTTAGACACAGACACAGGCAGGACACCATGCGATCATGGAGGCAGAGACTGGAGTGATGCTTCTGCAAGCCAAGGAATGCTGTAGATTGCCAGCAACCACCAGAAGCCAGGAAGACACAGGAAAAATCCCCCCCTAGGGCCTTCAGAATGAGCATGGCTCTACTCTGACACCTTGATTTCAGACTTCCAGCCTCCAAGACTGGGTGAGGATAAATTGCTATTGTTTTAAGCCATTCAGATTTCTGGTAATTTTCTGGCAGCCCAAGGAAACAAATACACCCAGTGTCGATCTGCTGAGCTCCTGCGATCCTTCCACCTCAGCCTTCCAAGTAGCTGGAACTACAGGCGTGCACTACCAAGCCCAGCTAATTTTTTATTTCTTGCAGAGACGAGGTCTCACCAAGTTGTCTGGGCAGGTCTCAAACCCACGGGTTCAAGCAATCCACTCACCTTGGCATCCCAAAGTTCTGGGATTACAGGCTGTGCCACCAAGCCCGGTTGCTTTCTACCATTTCAATTAACTGTGGTTTGAAATTATTAAACGGAAAATTCCACAAATAAGCACATCCTGTTTTAAATTGCATGCAATTCTGAGTAGCATGATGAAATCTCTTACCATCCCACTCTGTCCCACCCAGGACATGAATCAACTCTTTGTCCAGTGGATCCATGCTGAATAAGCTCCCAGCCTGTTAGTCACTTAGTAGCCGTCTCGACTATCAGATTAACTGCCCTGGTATTGCAATGCTTGTGTTCAAGTGACTTTTAATTTACTTAATAATGGCCCTAGAGTTCAAGAGTACTGATTATTGTTATAATTGTTTCATTTTATTATTAGTCATTGTAGTTCATCTCTTACTGTGCCTAATGTATAAGTTAAACTTTATCACAGGTATGTATGATAGGAAAAAACAGTATATATAGTGTCCATTCAGTACTATTTGTGGTTTCAGCATCTACTGGGGGGTCATGTAACTTATCCCCTGTGGATAAGGGGGTGCTACTGCATGTTACCAAACTCAGTAAAGGGACTTTACAGATGTGATTAGGTTAAAGATCTTGAGAGAGGGATTATCGGGATTATCCACATGGGCCCAATTAATCATAAAGGTCTTTATAAGGGAAAGAAGGAGGCAAGAGAGTCAGAGAAAGATATGTGACTAGAGAAGTAGAGTAAGAAAGGTTCTGTGATGTGGGGCCACCAGCCAAGGAATGAGGACAGCTTCAAGAAGTTGGAAAAAGGGTAAGGAAACAGAATAGCCCCAAAGCTTCCAGAAGGAATGCAAGTTTGCAGGCACTTTAAGTTGTGCACACTGAGACCCATGTTGAACTTCTAACCTCCTGTACCATGAGATAATACACATGTTGTTTAAGCCACTGAATTTGTGGTGCTTTGTTACAACAGCAATAGGAAACCAATACACAAGTACTCTTGGGCTTATATAGGTCCACTCTCCCCAATTTCTCTCACACTCTTGCAGTACACTCATTTTGGTTCCTGCCTGGCTCACATGGCCCTGGCATTTGTTCTCATGCCTGAGGATTCTGTGCCCCACCAGGTCACACATAGCAAAATGGACAAATTAATTCACAAGTGGAAAAGCATATGCACATTAGCAAAAGGCTTCCAGATACAATGGCTTTAAAGAAGAGGTGCTAGCCGGGCTCGGTGGCTCAACCTATAATCCCGCGCCTTTGGGAGGCTGAGGTGAGTGGATTGCCTGAGCCCACGGGTTTGAGACTCGCCTGGGCAGCGAGACCTCCTCTCTACAATAAATAAATTTAAAAAAAAATCAGCTGGGCATAGTAACGCATGCCTGTAATTCCGGCTACTTGGAAGGCTGAGGCGGAAGGATCGCCGGAGCCCAGCAGGTCAAGGCTGTGGTGGCCGGGAGCGGCCACTGCACTCCAGTCTGGGCGACAGAGTGAGACTCCAATTAAAAAAAAAAAAAAAAGAAGAGGTGCTAACTATGCCCCTGGAAAGCCAGCCAGGAGGGCTACCCTACGTATCCACAGGTAGAGCGTACAAAGAAAGCAAAAATAGAGCCAACTAGTGAGAGGCCCTGAATGTTTAGATTTGATTCTCAAGAGACAAGGCACCTTCAGAAAGTTCTAAGCAGAAAAGTAGCCTGCCCAAGAAAAGAGACAGGGGAGAAGTGCCTCAGAGACGGATAGACACTAAGTTTACTGTGGTTCTAGTATGTTCCAAGGACCAAGGAAGATGCTGTGCCTCAATTATTTCACTTATCATTTGCAACAAACCTGGGGAAAGGTTATCTTTATCTGTGACTGAAGATGAGATTGAAACTCAAAGAAGTTGGTGAGCAGGAGTTAGTGAGTAGTAGAACTGGTTTTGGACCTACTGTACAACACAGGACCCAAAGAAACCCAGAATTCATTTATAAAAATTATGTATTTATTCTTACATGTTTAAACTTCAGTTACCTTCAAAGTACTCTTCGTTTGATGCAGCACACCTATGGAGATGCTTCTTCCACTGGTCAAAACAGTTTTTGAACTCATCAATTTGGATGCCTTTAAGTGCTTCTGCCGTTTTTTGTTTTACCTCTTTCACATCAGCGAAACATTTCCCTCTGAGGACTTTTTTCATCCAGGGAAACAAAAAATAGTTGCTCCAGGTGGGAGCAGGTGAATAGGGAGTGTGGGGCAAAGGGATCAGGCCATTTTTTGGTCAAAAACTACTGAACACTCAGTATAGTGTGGGCAGGTGTGCTCAAAAATCACTTCAGGTAATGGGGCCAACGTACTGAAAGAATTGCCAAAAAAATTAACTGAAGCCGAAGAAAAACAGTCTCTTACGACAACGCTAGCTGGTCCACAGATGCCGATGGGTTTCTAGACCACTTATCTGGCAGAGGAAAACTGTACTACAAGAGGCCCGCCATCCAAAAAATACAAAAAATAATTTCTTTTTGGGGGGAGGTCCCCCCTTGTATCACTCCAAAGCTTGTCTACAAAACCTCTCTGCTCCCCCTGAGTTTAGTGGGTCAATGAAAAGGGAGGCTCCGAATGAGGGAAAGGGTGGCTGAAGGGAGGCCAGCCAAGAGCAGCACTGAGGTGGGCTAGGAAAGACACTACACCTCAGCCAGGGTTTGAAGAGAATCTCTTGCTAGGGATGCAGGAAAGAAAGTGAAGTTGAAGGCCAAAAGAATGGCAGTGCCATCAGCAGGCATAAAGCAAGGAAGAAGAATGAATTTGAGGGGGGAAGACTTAGGGAGGCAAAGATAGCTCGGTGCTTTCAGCAGCCGAGGAAAAAAATATTCCTTCGGGCTGTCAGTCCTTAAATTTATACCCACAGATAGACATAACTGTGCTGCTTTTAGGCAAACATGCTTTTCTTTTGTCTTCCAAACAGTTCAAAGGGGAAGGGAGCCATGGTGTCATCCTCTTTCTGTACAGTCTGATCTTCTCCAGAACATTTGAAAGGTAAATTCTCCAAATGTTTGCACAGGTGTTTTCTATAGAATTGGGATCACATAAACAATGTACTCTTGTGTTGAAAAGTATTTTCATCTCCATATTGGAAACATGAGAGCAAATTTTTTTTTTCTAGTGAATACTCTCCTGTTGACAGGCCTTAATCTATGGGGGGAGGGCAAAAAAACTGGAATTAACCTTTGGAGGGTGGGCCCCTTGTAGTACAGGTTCCCCCTGCTAGGTAAGTAAGTGCTCTAGTGAACCCATTGGCGTCAGTGTACCAGCTACTCCTGTAGTGAGAGGTCGCATTTGACTTCAGTGAATTTTGTTTTGGAGATTCCTTCATCACGTTTGCCCATTTCACATCGGGTGATTTACAAACACACCTGCCCACACCTCGCTGAGTGTTCAGCAGTTCTTTTTTTTTTTTTATCAAAAACGGCATGATCCCCTATGCCCCACCCTCCCTATTCACCAGATCTCACCCCAAGTGACTTTTTTTCTTTCCCTGGATGAAAATCCTCAAAGGGAAATGTTCTTTGCCAATGTGGAAGAGGTGAAACAAAAAAATAGCAGAAGCACTAAAAGGCAACCAAATGGATGAGTTCAAAAACTATTTTGAGCAGTGGAAAAAGCATCTTAATAGGTGTATTGCATCCAACGGAGAGTACTTTCAAGGTGACTGAAGTTTAAACATGTAAGAATCAATACACAATTTTTTATAAATAAATAAATTCTGGGTCCCCCTGGTATAGTTGGTTTGGCCATGTAGTAAATTTTTGGTCCCCCTAGTATAGTTGGTTTGGCCATGTTGATGGGCAAGTGGACATCATTAGTCAAGTTTGAATCTGTTCTTTTAGTACATTGGTGTCCTTCTCCTCGTGGTTGTAAATATTGGCGGATGATACCAAAGCTTACTTGGATGAGTTTCATAAATAAATATATTCTGTTATTTGGTTCCACAATAAAATATATCCTCCAATATTTATCTTGTCTCTGTGATATGCAAAGCCCTGTTCTTGGCACTGTGGGAAGAGTACCTATAAGAGAAGGTGTGGCCCTGACCTGCAGATTACAGTCAGGGAAAGACAGGGGGTATATATGGAGAGGCCATGCAGATCTGAGGTGTAAAAAGATGAGTCAGTGGATTCCAGAAGGGGTTCTCCACAGATAGGGTGGTCAGGGAAGACTTCCTGAGAGAAATGGACTTTCTGCTGGGCCTTGAAGAAAAAGTCAACTTTTGAGAGCCAGAGAAAGATAGAAAGCTCTCAGAAGGGAAGAAGTCAGAGCCTGGAAGCAGAGGTCCTGAAACTCATCTTTTACACACCAGCTTTATGGCCTCTGTTATTTTCAACTCCATACTTGAAGAAATTTGCTTGACAGTTTTATTTCATCAATATGTGTTAAAATACCAACCTCTCCCTAAACACTGATATCCTTTAAATCATGTGCTATGCTAAAGATAAAATGTATTAAAATAAACACATCACTATTAAAATCATAAAATGTTCATATCTCTGCCATCTAAAATTAGTCCATCCTTTGGGAAACACTGCTGAGTTACAGCTGAAGCCACCAAGACACTCATTGTATGGACCCAAGTCTTTAAGTCTCATTCACAGAAGGGTGTAACCACCAGTTCCATGAATAGATTTGTTCAAGGACACATACAGGTTACATACCAGTACTTAGCACTTCCCTCTGGGTGACAGCAGGAGCCACATTTAAACTTGACCTTATACTGTCAAGGGTAAGACCCTGACTCCTGGCCCTTTTGAGAGTCAGAGGGCAGAGGCTGCCCTTCTGCAATCAAGAGGTGGGTTCGACAGCCACGCTGGAGTTTTCCATTTGAACAATCCATTCAGCCCTGACTTAGGTCGGCCCTCTCTGATGTGGTCATGCGTCACCACCCTGAGCCAAACGTACCTTGTGACATGGGACAGATAGCTTCTCTGCTAAGTCCAGCATCTCCTGGAGTACACACACAGGGATTCTAATGTGTGAGACCTCTACGTCTTCTCTCTTGTCACTCCCCCAACTGCATCCATGCCACCTGCTCACCTCTGCAATCCCAGTCCTAGAGGCTTTGCCTGTGGGATGGGAAATGCAAGTGAGCAACCATGACTAAGAGGGCCGATGTGACTGCTGCTCTGTGTCATGGACAGGGAAAGGTGAGGTTGCAGGTTCTGGTGCAGTCATTGTCTCTGACCAGATGCTGATGACTTTTCCCATTCTGCAGACTTCAAAAGGACCTAGGTGTCACCACCACTCATCTGTTACAGCCACATGCTGGAGGCTTCCTGTGCAGGCAGGTGAGTTAGAAGACTTTGCCTTTGGCTGGGCTCCGTGGCTCAGCCTGTAATCCCAGAACTTTGCAAGGCCAAGGCGAGTGAATTGCCTGAGCCGGTGGGTTCAAGACCAGCCCGTCTCTACAATAAATCAAAAATCAACTGGGTGTGGTAGCATGCGCCTGTAGTTCCGACGACTTGGAAGACTGAGGCGGAAGGATCACCTGAGTCCAGTAGGTTGACGCTGGGGTAGCCATGAGCATGCCACTGCACTCCAGCCTACATGATAGAGTGAGACCTCAACTCAAAAAAAAAAAAAACTTTTTTTTTTTTTAAAGAGATGAGGTCTTGCTATATCGCCCAAACTTGTTTCCAACTCCTGGGCTCAAGTGATCCTCCTGCCTTGGTCTCCCTAAATGCTGGGATTACAAGCATGAGCCACCATTTCAGCCCCAAGATTTTGTCTTTCTTTTGTGGAACCTGAATTAGGCTTGTTTTCTAATTAAGCTTATTCTCTCTTTAAGCAAAGAGTGATCAAGTTATCTTTGAAAGGCAAAGTGGATGCTACCCTGGGTTGTATCAGTCTACCTTCCAATATCCATAACAGTCCTCACTAGTTTATCTCTGAGAGCCCTACATCTCTGAAATTCTAGAAACTTTAGAAAATGTCTTGACAGGACCCACCAGAAATACCTAATAATGGAAAGAAAAGTGTTATAAAGACATCTTAGCTTCATGCTTAAGCTACAAGTATGGAAACCAACGTTTAAGTGAAACATAAAGGGAGGAAGGGCAGTGAGGTCAGAGAGAGTTATGGGATAAGGTTCAAAAAAGTCAATAAACTCTTATCTTAAAAAATGTTGGGACATATATTTTTCTAGAACTTTGTGATTTAACTCTTTTCAGTAAAAAGAGTAATATTAGAAAGAAAAAAAATTGTAATATTAGAAAGAAAAAAATTGGCTGGGCACAGTGGTTCACATCTGTAGTCTCAGCACTTTGGGAGGCTGAGGCAGAAGGATCACTTGAGCCTCAGAGTTCATGACAGACTGGGCAACACAGCAAGACCTTGTCTCTATGAAAAATTTAAAAAGTAACTGGGCGTGATGGTGCATGTCTGTAATCTCAGCTACTCGGGAGGCTAGGGCGGAAGGATTTCTTGAGCCCAGGAGCTTGAGGCTGCAGTGAACTCTGTAATGATGCCACTGCACTCCAGACAGGACATTGAGTGAGACACTGACCAAAAAAAAAAGAAGGAAAGAAGGAAATAATTAAATTCTTATTTTGTTGCTACCTAAAATGTAAATATTTGTAAAATATGCCATCTAGGCAGTTCTGAACATGATTTTAACTGGAAGAGCAAGCCCAAATGTCTTCAATGGCTGTGAGAAAGGGAAATCCTGGGAAATATTACATGGAGTCCTGGCCCGTAGTGACATCGGCTATTTGCAGTGGGGGAAGGATGCCTCAGAAGATGACAGACTCTCACAGGTGAGTGTGTTCTGATCCTTAACCACACAACCAGAATGTCAATACTGTAGCATTTTTAAGTCTCTATATTAAGGTAATTCCAACCTGAGTCTACTTTTTCCTTAATTGCCTTCCTGCATACCTCTCTCCCACCACAGACATTCATGTTCTAAATGGAAATATCCAAGTCTACTTGCTTCATTTTTTTTTTAGTTGAGTCAAAGTCTCTGTCACCCAGGCTAAAGGTCAGTACCACGATTAAGAGTCACCACAGCTTTGACCTCCTGGGAGCAGGTGATTCTGCCTCAGCCTCCTGAGTAGCTGGGACTACAGGCGCATGCCACCATGCCCGGCTCATGGCTTTGAGAGGCAGCTCAGTGTCCCAAAGTGCGGGAATTACAGATGTGAACCACTGTATCCAACCAATTTTTTTTCTTTCAAATATTACTCTTTTTACTAAAAAGAATGAAATCATATAATACATAATATATCTCCTGAGCATTTGTTAAGACCATAGTTTATTGGCTTTTTTTGTGAACTCCAACCCATAACTACCTCCGTGTCCCACTCTGACCTCATGTAGAGATGAGATCTTGCTATATTGCCCAGGCTGGTCTCAAACGCCTGGGCTCAAGCAATCTTCCTGCCTAAGCCTCCCAAAGTGCTGGGATTATAGGCGTGAGCCACTATGCCTGGCCTCATATTTTTATTTTACATATTTTATATAGAGAGAGTATAGGTAATACAAAAATACATTTTATTTATTTATTTATTTATTTTAGTTAGAGTCTCACTCTGTTGCCCAGGCTGGAGTGCAGTGGCATGCTCACGGCCACCCCAGCATTGACCTGCTGGGCTCCAGCGATCCTTCCACCTCAGCCTTCCAAATAGCCAGCACTACAGGTGTGTGCTATCGTGCCTAGCTAATTTTTTATTCTATTGTAGAAAGGAGGTCTTGCCAAGTTGCCCGGGCTGGTCTCGAACCTGGAGCTCAGGCAATCCACTCGCCTCAGCCTCCCAAAGTACTGGGATTACAGGTTTAGCCACTGAGCCTGACCCGTAAATACATTTTAAAAACAATATTTGAAATATACAGACAAAGGGAAAGTCCCTTTTCATCCCCATGTAGACACAGAGCCCCTTCTCAGAAATACTTTCACCAACTGATGGAGCCTCCCAATCCTTTATTTATGCAAATGAATGCATGTATTCCACACACTGCTCAAAGCTTAAAAAAAAACTGAAAAAAAGGAACCCCCACTTATGAAATTCCTGTCAAAAGCTTTCTAGTACAACCAGAGAATTAAGTAAGATGTGATTCTATGAAAACAAACAGCAGAGAGAGTGAGAAAGCAAATACACCTGCCCCAAACCACAAATCAAAGCTTGCTTCTGTAGTATGTTCACAAAAATGTTTATCCTGAAACCCATGGAAGGCAAGGCAGATTCTGTCAAAAGCAACACCTCTCTGGAGTGTCCTTAAAACCAGCTGGGATGTAATTTAATGTGACAGGGGATGTAGAGCCCCCCAGGCCTGCCGTCCACCTCTCCCAACCACCAGCAGCAGACAAGGCCTCCCTGCTCAACACCTCTCCTGGCTACAGCTCTGAATGCCTTTTGTGTGTACAGGGCTTCACACCCTCCAAGGTACTTTGACAGCCATAACTTCATCTGTCTCCCCTTCTCCTGTTGTCTCCAGCTACTAAGTGTTATTCATGAAATCAGCATCAGGCAACACATACCTAACGGTGTGTCTAATGGTATCAGAAAAATAGTGTCTGACTATAACAGAGTTGCTATAATTTGTGTACAAGTGTGTTTTAAAAGTTTGGGCTGGGTGCCGTGGCTTGTGTCTGTGATCCTAATACTTCGCTGAGGCAAGGAGGGATCACTTTAAGGCCCAAGAGTTCAAGACCAGTTTGGGCAACATAGCGAGACCTCGTCATGCTCCAAAAAACCCAAAAACCTCAGAAAATTAGCTGCATATAGTGGTGCATGCTTGTAGTCCCAGCTACTAGGGAGATTGAGGCAGAAGGATCGCCTGAGCCCAGGAGGTCGAGGCTGTAGTGAGCCATGAGCCATGCTACTGCATTGCAGCCTGAGGGACAGAGTGAGACCCCCAACTCAAGTAAATAAATAAATAAATAAGCAAACAAACTCAAGTTTGCTTATTATTCCTTGAGTTTGTTCTCTTGGTCCAGCATAGAAAAATGAGACGTGACAGATAAGGTAAAAAGCAAAATAGGCCAGGTTCAGTGGCTCAGCCTGTAATCCCAGCACTTTGGGAGGCCAAGACAAGTGGATTGCCTGAGCCTGTAGGTTCTGGAGCAGCCCAGGCAACTTGGCAAGACCTCATCTCTACAATTAAAAAAAAAATTGCCAGGCTCGGTGGCTCAGCCTGTAATCCCAGTGCTTTGGGAGGCTGAGGTGAGTGGATTGCCTGAGCCTGCGGGTTCGAGACCCGCCTTGGAAACTTGGCAAGACCTCATCTCTACAATAAATCAAAAAATTAGCCGGGTATGGTAGCATGCGCCTATAGTTCCAGCCTGTACTTCCACTTGGAAGCCTGAGGCGGAAGGATCGCCAGAGCCCAGCAGGTCGAGGCTGCAGTGGCCAGGAGCGGCCACTGCATTCCAGTCTGAATGACAGAGTTAGACTCCAACTCAAAAAATAATAATAAAAAATAAAAATAAATATTTAAAAAATTATCTGGGTGTGGTAGTGTGCGCCTATAGTTCCGGCTACTTGAAAGGCTGAAGCAGAGGGATCACCAGAGCCCAGCAGGTTGACACTGGGATGGCTATAAGCATGCCACTGCACTCCAACCTGGGCGACAGAGTGAGACTCCAACTCAAAAAAAAAAAAAAAAGTAAAAGAAATAAACCTAATTCCATTCATTCCTCAGGGATCGATATTTTCAGAAATTCTTTCTTTTTCTTTCTCATGTCAATATCTCTTCTGAAACCTGCTTTTCTCACTTAACACAAATATCTTTAGATGTCAATGAGTATGTGACCCCCTTTGTGTTTAAAGAATGCAGAGTTCCATCGTATGAATGGGAAAGGCTGTACTTTGAATATATCTTGGACAGAGAATGGATTGGCAGGTGCTATAACGTGTCTAATCACCTTCTCCAGATCATTTGGGAATTCATCTTAGAATTTCATTTACATAATCAAGAGGAAACATAAGCCAGAGATAGGAGAGTCATAGATTTGTTTTTTACATATTTTCCTTTTCTTTCAACCATACATGGTCCCTTGTTACCCATGGTCTAGCATGCTGTATCTCTCTGAGCCCAGTAACATGCCAAGTAGCATTGCTCTTGGAGAGCAAGTTTTAAGGGGTGGTGGCACAAAAGTGACAACAGTAATTTCAGTGTTTTGTCCATTATCACAAAAGCTCTCTCACAACATTACTTCACTAGCTCCTCACTGTAAAATAGAAAGGTTTAAATCAACATTTCTCCTATTTAAGTCACTTGAGTAGGTCATTCAGAAGCTTTGTCATGTCTCTGTGCCACCTCGGCTATTATTTGCTTAATGCTTTTCTTTAAATCAACTCACTTAAAATTGATTCTTACCTTTTCTGTAGCAGTAATATAAGCCAGGGACTTGATGTGCCAATGACTTTTTTTCCCCTAATACACATTTGAATAAATAAGCATTTGTTTTTTTAAAGTTCACTTCTTGTGTCACCTACTTTCATGCCACATGCCACCCATGGGCTCACACACACATTTGGAAACTGGGCGTGGAGGCGAGGAAGTTTCCACCACATGTGCAAAATAACTGGCCTAGAAATTGGCAAGCTTGGCTGGAGGCCTTACCCCATCTCTTGTAGGGGTGTAACTTGGACCAGGTTTACCTTCTGAGCCTGTATCCTCACCTACAAACTAGGTGCATCTTCATGCACCTGCAACCTCAGGATTGATGTGAAATCATGAACGTCAAAGCTCGTTAGAAAGTCAAAATGTTCTGCAGACAGAGAAGACCTAATAATAGAAGACAACAAGGCATAACGTGAGAGTGCTTTATTCAGCTATGTTCATTCAGCATGGCTGAATACTAATTGAATACTAATTGTGAGGCTCTGTGTCCTGCTACAAAGATGAGTCACACTTGGCTGAACATTGCCATCCACACACGGATTGCTACAGCAAGTGTATAGGCAATAAGTGCTAGAGAGCAGTGATGTCAACCTTGCTGCACTCTGAAATCACCTGGAGAGCTTTTCAAATGATGCATGCCCAGGGCATCCCCCAGAGCAGTGTTAGCCTCATGAGTGTGAATCCTGTGTAGTCAAGTGAGGCCCAGCCCTTGGTTTAATGCTCTGGTGTCTGGTGTCACCATCTTGAAATTGTTAATAATTTTTGAACAAGGGCCCCGTATTTTCATTTTTTACTGTGTCCCACCAATTATGTAGCCAGACTCTTTTATTTGGCCTGGGGATCACCTGGACAGCTGATGTTTTTAAGGTCCAAGGGAATTCTCATGTGTAGTGAGGATTAGAAATCTCTGTTCCAAAGCCAGGCTTCTGAAACTCAGCACCATGGAAACTTCTGACTCAATAATTTTTTATGCTGGGGCTGTTCTCTGCAATGTGGGCCGCTGAGCAGCATCCCTGGCCTTTACCCACTAGATGTCAGCAGTCATGGCACCCGTGTGACCATCAAAAATGTCTCTAGACATTTCCAAGTGTCGCCTGGGGGAAAATATTACCCCTAGTTGAGAACCACTGCTCGAGAGGAAGGAGAAAAAAGTCTCTTTAGGTTTAGCTGATTGAAGCCATGGTGTGCAGAATTGGGAAACTATTTCAAATGACCTCACAAGAAAGAGTCTATCTTCTTTCAGTTGGTATCAAAAAGGTTGATAGTTTTCTGTTCCTTTTTAACATTTGCAGGGCTTTGGGAACAAAGTTTCAGGCTTTATCTTAAATTAAAATTAAAGAGGTGTTTGTGAAATAGTTACTAAGTTGCTCTGAGGAGAGGGACTATATAAGAGAACATGCAGAGAGAGACAGAATGACAGAGAGAGACAGAAAGCTAGTGAGTCAAGAATTCACAGGGATTCTGCACCCCTATTTTTTTCTGAATCACATTTCTTTCTACACAAGTCAGCTCAGACCAATAGAGCTGCTAAGTCATGCTCTCCAGAAAATTACCCGCAAAGCCTAAAATATCCTCCAGTGAGAAAGTGGATAATTGCCAGGATCTTAAAGTCAGTCAAGAGGCCACAGCACAAGGTAAAAAATGAGAACTTTCCCACTGGGAAGAGGGCAAAATGTACCAGACAACAGGACCACCATCCAAATGCCTGTTCACTAACTTCAACAGGGCCAAGGTAGCAAACGACCCAGGTTAGCTTTAAAATCTGCATAGAAACCCAATCTACAACGCTTTCCTCTTTTTGAAAAGTGACTAATGTGGCTTTTCATCCTTTTTTCTTGAACTGCATATTCTTTCCCCAGAGAGACGCCTATGAATCCTGCCCTCCGTGAAGATTGCCTGAAATTGTACACTAATGGCTTGAAACCCTGAGGATGTTTATTATGTTGTCTCTGTCATGCACTTGGAGTTTGGCTTTAAAAAAAATAATAAGCCGGGCTCGGTGGCTCAGCCTGTAATCCCGTGCCTTTGGAATGCTGGGGTGAGTGGATTGCCTGAGCCCGCAGGTTCGAGACCCGCCTGGGAAACTTGGCGAGACCTCATCTCTACAATAAGTCAAAAATTAGCCAGGCATGGTAGCGCGTGCCTGTAGTTCCAGCTACTCGGAAGGCTGAGGTGGAAGGATCGCCGGAGCCCAGCAGGTCGAGGCTGCGGTGGCCGGGAGCGGCCACTGCACTCCAGTCTGGGCGACAGAGTGAGACTCCAACTAAAAAAACAAACAAACAAAAAAGAGCTTAAAGAGCAAATGCAGACTGGCAGTTAGTTTTCTTACTTGAACTCCTGAGTTGTAGGAATATATTAGATACATGCATATAAAGCTGATTTTACCTGAAGGAGCTTTTTTATTCTTTCTACGTCAGCTCATTATGTTAGAATAAAAGTAACCCATACTCATATAAATTGTTGAAATGTATATATATAGTTGAATATATATGTATAATTTTTTTAAAAATAGGGTCTCCCTCTGGAATGTAGTGGCATGATCATGGCTCACTGCAGCCTCAAACTCCTAGGCTCAAATGATCCTCCTGCCTCAGTCTCCTGAATAGCTGGGATTACAGACACATGCCACCATGCCTGGCTAATTTTATTATTTTGTAAAGATAAGGTCTCACTATGTTGCCCAGGATGGTCTTGAACTCCTGACCTCAAGCAATCCTCCCACCTCTGCCTCTCAAAGTGCTGGGACTACAGACATAAGCCACCACACTCAGCCTAAGTTATTGAAATAATTTTATATACATACACATGTGTGTGTGTGCATTTCTCATTAGCCTTGACAGATTATATTTAATGGAAGTCTACATGAAGCTTATTTATTCATTGTAGCACTAATAACCATGTGCATGGAAGCCCTCTCTGAGTCTCTTGCAATGATGTCTTATTTCGTTTAATTCTTATTTCCACTCCAAGACATAATCGGTGTTAAGTATGATGTCTGTTGCTTGGTCATTCATTTTAGAGATGTGAAAAACCAGGCCAAGGAAGACATAGGACTTTGTCCAAAGCCATCGCTCAGCAAGTTTCAGGGTCAGGGTTATAAACCCAGTTCTATCTATATTCAATGACCACGTTCTATCCACTGGGCCAATCATCATCCTCTTTGCTTGTTTTCTGATAAAGTGGCAAATATATAAATGCCAGTTCTTGAAATGACACTCTATCAATTGTGCTTTTATAATGTATTATACCTGGATATAGATATAGATTTATAATATAGGATCTATAATATCAGTGAGAAGTATACTGACATTGGACTATAAAGTTTAGAGGGTGGCAGATTGTGGCTAGGTTTTAGACTGCCTGACAGTCTGTGCTCAACAAGCTATTGCTTTATCCACTAACTTCTAGGCTGCAGTAGTTGTGAGTTTGCATTAATTATGAGCCATGGGTACTTGGGATGAGCCCTCTCCAAGGGGTTTGCCCCCTTGCCTCCTGATTTGGCAGATAGCATCTGTCAGGTGTAGGGAAATTCTCAAACCTAGAAGCCAAGCTCAGTGGTGCTCAGAGATGCAATAACCCGAGGACCGTCTGATTGCAGTGTACCCAGAAGTGTCATATTTCACAATATCCTAGCATAGAATTGAAACATCTTGCAGAGCAGAAGTTTTTTCAGGAAAGAACATGATACGCTTCCAGAACAGTGCTCTCTGTCACTGGATTGAAGACCCTCACACCACTGCCCTTTCTTTCTGCTCCAAAGTGTGGTGATCTTGTATGAGACCTGCGAAAATGCCAACTAGGAATGTAAGTGCTTTATGGGTATTATTTGTTCGTACTGATCATAAAAACCTAATATAAGAAAGACTTCTGAGTTCAAAAGAAAACCAGCGTGCTGCCTGACAGCCAGAGTCTGCTGTCAAGGTGAAACCCATCCTGTAACGAGGCTTCTGTCTTTCCCAAGTAAATCTCTCCTTACTCTGCAATAAAATTGCAGAGATTGCAAAAACATGTGTCTTTCAGTCCCAATGTCACAGCCCAGTGGGTGAGATTAAAAAAAAAAAAAGATAGCATTCTCATTAGATGACATGGCAAGCCCCTCCCCCACCCCAAGCCCACCAGACTGATGGCCCCTGCAGGACACAGCCAGTTAGCTATGAGATGGGACAGTGTGTTGAGCCCTCCCTGTAACTTTTCTATTTGAAGGTACAGGTTTGCATGTGAGGTTCTAATACCTAAGTGAGAGCATAAAGCAGTTTGAGTCTAACACCATCTGGAAAGCCTTAGGAGGTTCACATTATCTTCACACCTGCCACTGAGAAGAAAAAGCAACTCTGATTTCTAGAAGGGACTGGAGCCATTTAGGTCTTGCCAGAATGACTCCCACGGCAGCCCTGGCAGTGCACACCACTCTCCCAGTCGTGCTGTCTTCCTCTCGTGTTTCCTTTAGAGTCTGAGAAGAAGAAATTCAGTCACAAACGTACCAGTGAAGCTCCACCCACTGCACTTGCCACTAAGTCACAAAGGCAGGCCCCTGCAAACACGGACTCATTTGTCTTTACAACATACCTGCAAACTCAGAGAAGTTACATCAAATCTGTATTCCACCGGGTGCAGTGGCTCACACCTGTAATCCCAGTACTTTGGGAGGCCGAGGTGGGAGGATTGCTTGAGAGCCCAGGAGTTCAAGACCAGCCTGGGTAACATAGCAAGACCTTGTCTCTCCAAAAATTCCAAAAATTAGCCAGGCATAGTGATGCTGGCCTGTAGTCCTAACTACTCAGGAGGCTGAGGTAGAAGGATTGTCCGAGTCTAGGAGGTGGAGGCTGCAGTGAGCCATGATCGTGCCACTGCATCTCATCCTGCGCAACAGGATGAGACACCGACTCAAAAAAAAAAAAAAGTCTGTATTCCAGGTGGCAGAGATGAGAGCCAAACCATTAACAGTTAAGCACAGGAATTGTCACCAAGAATCAGCATAGAAAGCACAACGTTCCCAGCATCTTTCTCCTGTTCACGTTACCAGTCTGGGACCTTGGGACTTGCAGTATCAGGCACCATTGTTCTAGACAGAATTTTTAAAAATTACATGAGCTCAATTCTTGCCCTTTGGTGTACAGAATTTGTCCATCCTCCTTCCTGTCCTTGTAATTTTACGTTGCCTTAAAAGATGTATGTTGTGGAAGACTTGATTGGTGCATGCAACTACTGGGCTTATTACACAATGAGTGAACTTAAGGAGAAAGGTATTTTATTTAAAGCACCACTGTATCACAATTTAATTTCCTTTTTACCATGGCAACATGTACAAATTCAGCATTGGTGGAATCCTACCAATAAAACATATTTAGAATCCTGCTTTTGGGGGGGTAGCTGGTAAACTGTGTCTATCCAAAGGCAATACAAATGCTTCAAACAAAAAACTGCAGTCAAACTGCTTATGTGGTTTGCCAAGGAAAGAGTGGAGGTAATATCTGACTGAATGCAACCGGACAGTGCTTTGTTTTGTTTTGTTGTAGGACTCGCTTTAAACCAGATGTGTTTTCAGTGTCATTTTAAGGCTCACCTCTTAGAGCTAATGCCCAAAGAGCCATGACAGTCATGCATGATGCTTCTCTTCTCACCAGAATCTCTCGAGGCCAGTGAGGCTCTCTCTGCCCAGGCAGCCTGAGATCTCTATACAGGGTGGAAGGTGGGAGAGGGTTGTACTAATTCATTTTCCTCCTGCTGAAACTTGAGTAGCTTTGAATTCAGGAAAGAAAACTGTTACACTGTTGTATAAAGTAACAATAGTGTGGCAACTTTATCTGGCAGAGTATGTTTATTCCTGCCCAGGTGAATTTTGCCTACATTAAGTGAAATGATATCATATATGTCTGTCTTATTGCATCCATCCAGACATAATATACAGAGACATTCATTAGTTTAAAACTGGTCAGAATAGCCACCTGAAGTTCAAATGTAATTACAAACAGTCCTCAACCTCCTAGTCAGTTTATCTGAGTTTTTCATCCTTAATAATTCCACGAATTCCAAGTCCTCCTGCCTATCAGGGTTTTGTTTTTGTTTTTGTTTTTTCCTTTTTCTTTTTTTAGTCGGGTTCTCACTCTGTCGCCCAGGCTGGAGTGCAGTGGCACGATTACCACTTACCACAGCCTAAACCTCCTGGGTTCAGCCTTCCACCTCAGCCTTCCAAGTAGCTAGAACTACAGATGCGTGCTACCACCCCAGCTAATTTTTTGATGTTTTGTGAATACAAGGTCATGCTATGCTGCCCAGGCTGGTCTTGAACTCCTGGGCCCAAGCAATCCTCCTGCCTTGGCCTCCCAAAGTGCTGGGATTACAGGCGTGAGCCACCATACCCAGCACATTTCAATTACATATAATTTTTTTTTTTTTTGAGTTGGAGTCTCACTCTGTCACTCAGGCTGGAGTTCAGTGACATGTTCACAGCCACCCCAGCCTCGACCTCTTGGGCTCAGTTGATCCTTCTGCCTCAGCCTTCCAAGTAGCTGGAACCACAGGTGTGTGCCACCATGCCTGGCTAATTTTTTAATTTTTTTGTAGAGACAGGTCTCACCATGTTGCTCAGACTGGTTTCAAACCCCTGAGCTCAGGCAATCCTCTCTTAATACAGAAGGGTGTCACAGGGACCTAGGAAAGAAAGTATGTATTTTATAACTAATGAATGGTTACAAAGTTATTTGGAACTTGGGGGTGGATGTCTGGAGCTTAAACACATGAGGTGCTTCAAGGCACATCCTCTCTGTGTTATTTCCCAGTGGACTGACTTACCCCATGTTTGAGATGGAAGATGCTCATGTCATACTCAGCCCAGAGGGACTAATTCTAGTCTGAGTAGATGAGTACCTCCTGCACTCACTATGAGTGTGTCCTGATTGGGGCACTAGGCTTGCACCTGTTTTAAGTTCCCAACTAAAGCTGAGGTTATTTTTTTTAAGCACAGTACTCTAATTTTTCTGTGATAGCTAAAAGTGAAAGGCTCAAAGACAAAAGCATCCCTGATTCACCCACTCCCCCACAACAAAGGAATTTAAACGGAAGGAAATGAAGAGATTTGAATAGAACTATAGAGAAATCAAAATGTCAAGTTATTAGCCTTTAATACGTGGGTTTATAAAGCACGTGATAATTTTTCAAAGCTGGATTTCCACAGAGCAGAATTTGTTCCTGAACAAACAGTACAACTCTGAGGACTGAGAAGAAAAGATATAGAATGGCAACACTGGATCCTTCAGTTATAGGACGAAATGCCACGCTATGGGGCCCAGTAACGCTCCTTGACATCACATGGAAACCATAGGTTTTTCCATGTAGTTCATTTTGTCTCTTCAAGTAGAAAATAATCATTTTTAACAGTTTTTTTAAAAAATTGTTCCAATAAATGTTGAGGAAAGTTTTTTTAATATGCTTCTCTACTTCTTTAAACAAAATGGTGGGCTAGGTGTAGTGGCTCACGCTTGTAATCCCAGCCCATTGGGAGGCTGAGGTGAAAGGACTGCTTGATCCCAGAAGTTCAAGACCAGCCTGAGCAGCATAGTGAGACCTCATCTCCACAAAAAATTAAAAATTAAGCCGGGTATGGTGGCATGTGCCTGCAGTCCCAGCTACTCGGGAAGCTGAGATGGAAGGATTGCCTGAGCCCAGGAGGTGCACTCCAGCCTGGGCCACAGAGTGAGACTCCGACTCAAAAATAACTACATATATACATGGATACATACATACATACAAACTAATAGATACCATTTCTAGAAATGCACTGCCATGTCATGCCACCTTCAGGGGCTACTGAAGTATGCAGAACCAATAATGCCCTTTTTCGACATCCCACCCCACTAAGGTTTTGGGAGTAGAATTAGTCAACTATCAGAATTCAAGGCTGAATGGACAGTTGCTTGGGAAAAACTGCTAAAACATCTTCACAACTGATTTACATGTTAACCTGTAATATATGTGTAGACGTGTAATGTGTGTGTGTTCCCCTCATTTTCCAGAAGCTTTTTCTCTATTTTGTAAATATTCTAAATGGTTGGTATTGCCAGAAGTCTGACTATTCACCTGCTAAAGGAAATGCTGCCCTATCTTGGGGACAGAAGTAGATACACTACTCAATAACAAAGACAGAATTAGAATTCTCTTATTCCACCGCTACACTATTTCAGTGTATCTATTTATTCTTTACCTTACTTCAAAATCAAACAGAGATGAGGCGTGGTGGCTCACATCTGTCATCCCAGCACTTTGGGAGGCCAAGGCAGAAGGATCGCTTGAGCCCAGGAAGTTGAGACCAGCTAGGGCAACATAGCAAGACCTTATCTCTACAAAATAGTCAAAAAATTAGCTGGGACATGCCTGTAGTTCCAGCTACTCAGGAGGCTGAGGTGGAAGTATCACCTGAGCCCAGGAGGTCAAGGCTGCTGTGAGCCATTAGTGTGTCACTGCACTCCAGCCTGTGTGACAGAGTGAGACCTCAAATTCAAAAACAGAAACAAAGATAAAACTGAAGTTGTCTCACCCCTCTCCATGAAGCCACCAAAAATTGTCTCCATATACTCCATTAGGAGAAAAACTGCAGAATCACCAGCAAACCAGATCATTCATAAATGCAAATTCATTCATGACGAAGCCTTCATTTCAAACCTTATTCTACGCACAGGGTTCTACACAGCCACGGTGCAAAGAGAAGCCTCGGGGAGCTGTTTTTTGATCATGATGATGTGTCAGGATCTGTCACAATGTGGCAAAACCTCTATATTCGTCTGTATTCCCCTCCCCCTCCCCCCAGGTGGGCAGCAGGCTGAAGACGCCCAAGTTACCTGTTTGGCTATGCAGCATCAATGGACATCACAGCATTCTTTTTTGCACGAATAGGCAGCTGTTATCAGACTGGAAGATGGAGCGTCTCTTTGATCTGTACTTTTACAGCGGCCAGCCCTCGCAGGACAAGCCTGTGCATCTTACAATAGGTGAGCATTTCAGGCCCCCAGTGTAGTGGACTTTCATGTGCTCAGAGACACGGCTGCGTGGATATTCAGACTGGCTCTGCGGGAAAAGGCTTAGGGTTTCCTTTCTGAAATGAAGCTGGAGTTTGAATCCCCTGGGCATCGCCCTGTGGGAATTCTAAACACGCTTTCAATAAGAGCAGGGGCGTTAGAAGTAACACAGAGGAGCAAACAACTTTCAGGTAAGAGAAAAAAACAAAAGATGAAGAGTCAAATTTCCAAAGAGCCTTCTCCAGGGCCTTTCATCTTTGAGCATGAAGGATTTAATTATACCTGAGGAAGGAATTGAGAAAACAAAGGGAAAAGGGGGCTCCAATTGGCCAAATCTATCCCACAAGCAAACACCAGATGATCACCTAGTGATGTAAGTAAACCAGCAGATAGTGCATTTCTGTTCAAACCAGTTCAAAACATGTTGAAGAGCCTACCATGTGCCAAGCTCTGGACTGGATACTAGGGAAGCCATGACAAATAGGGCACAGTCCCAGAAAATCTTTAGGAGTTTCCCATCCCATGGGAAAAGCAGACAACCAAATAGGTCATTTCATTTCTTTTCTTTTCTTTTTAGAAAGCAGGGTTTACTGAGAGAACAGAAAAGCTCCCACAGTGGGAGGGGACCCAAAGGGGTTAGCCCAGGTCATTTCATTTCAATGACAACCCCATATCTTTTTAAACTCATGAGGAAAAAAGACTAACCTTATAAGATGTCTTTAGGCTGGGCTTGGTGGCTCAGCCTGTAATCTCAGCACTTTGGGAGGCCGAGGCGAGTGGATTGTCTGAGTCCACGGATTCGAGACCAGCCCAGGCAACTTGGTGAGACCTCGTCTCTACAATAAATAAAAAATGAGCTGGGCACAGTAGCGTGCTCCTGTAGTTCCAGCTACTTGGAAGGCTGAGGCGGAAGGATCACCAGAGCCCAGCAGGTTGGTGCTGGGGTGGCGGTGAGTGTACCACAGCACTCCAGCCTGGGTGACAGAGTGAGACTCCAACTCAAAATAAATAAATAAGATATCTTTAAGCACTGGCCCCTAGGGCAAGGCATTAAAACATGAACACAGAGGCTGGGCCTGGTGGCTCACATCATAATCCCAGCATTTTGGGAGGTCGAGGAAAGAGGACCTATACCTGGTTCTAGGTGTGACATCATGGTCCTGAGAGATACATTACACAGTTTAATAACATATACATCCCAAATTACACAACAACCTGGTTACCACTGATTTATTCTATATGAGACATATCTTTTTTTTAGGGGTTGGAGTCTCACTCCGTTGCCCAGGCTGGAGTGCAGTGGAACACCCATGGCCACCCCAGCATCGACCTGCTGGGCTCCGGCGATCTTTCTGCCTCAGCCTTCCAAGTAGCTAAAACTACAGGTGTGCGCTACCACACCCAGCTTATTTGTTATTTATTGTAGAGACGGGGTCTTGCCAAGTTGTCTTGAATCCACGGGCACAGGCAATCCACTCGCCTTGGTCTCTCAAAGTGCTGGGATTTTAGGCTGAGCCACCGAGTCCAGCCCTATACGGGACATTTCAACATATCTACCTGAATCCCCCTCTGCTTCACCAGTTCTAGGAATACAGCTTGCTGAGCTCGACTCCTGCTCACCACTTTTTTTGCTCCTCTCTAGTGGCTTCTTCTGCCATGGCATCTGTAGACTTCAGTCTAAATGTCGGTTGTTTTTTCCTCAGATACTCACTCCCATCACTGGGAAAGGGACCAACAGGAAGACAGACATGGATCAGGAAGACGGTTTTCTCCAGTGGAGATGGTAATCAGAACCAAGTGGAGAGAGGCCACCATCAACTGGAATGGGACTGTTCCCTTCTTCTAAAGAAAAAACTAGACTGTGCAATGAAGTCTGAGGTATCAGAACAGGTGGGAGGCAAACGCCTAATGTGGAGGAAGGTCATTTTATTTCTACATTCTTCATTCATGAACACCACCCAAAAGTACCTTTTTTTTCTTTTTCTTTTTCTTTTTTTTTTTTTGAGTCAGAGTCTTACTCTGTTGCCCTGGCCGGAGTGCAGTGGCACACTCACAGCCTCGACCTGCTGGGATTAGATGATCCTTCCTCCTCAGCCTTTCAAATAGCTGGAACTACAAGTGCGAGCCACTGTAGTTAGCCACCTGGCTAATTTCTTTATTTTTATTTATTTATTTATTTATGTTTATTTTTATTTTTTAGTTGGAGTCTCACTCCATTGCCCAGGCTGGAGTACAGTGGCACAGACGCTCATGGCAACCCCAGTGTCGACCTGCTGGGCTCCCGTGATCCTTCAGCCTCAGCCTTCCAAGTAGCCGGAACTATAGGCAGGCGCTACGATGCCCAGCTAATTTTTTGATTTTATTGTAGAGATGAGGTCTTGCCAAGTTGCCCAGGCTGTTCTCAAAACTGTGGGCTCAGACAATCCCCTCACCTCAGCCTCCTAAAGTGCTGGGACTACAGGCTTGAGCCACGGCGCCAAGCCTAATTTTTTTATGTATTATAGAGACAAGGTCTCACCAAGTTGTCCAGGCTGGTCTTGAATCCCTGGTCTCAGGCAATCCTCTCGCCTTGGCGTCCCAAAGTGCTAGGATTACAGACTTGAGCCACTGCGCCCAGCTTTTCTTTTTTTTAATCTCTAGTAAACTCTTTGCTATGAGTGTTGTAGGAAAAACATAGACCCTTACATCAGGGTCACCAGGGTCTGCATGGTGGCTTCTCTGTAGTCACATAGACTGTTTTTTTTTATTTTATTTAAACAGAAAGTGAAGGCTAGATGTAGTGGCTCATGCCTGTAATCCCAGCTCTTTGGGAGGCCAAAGAGGGATGATCACTTGAGCCAAGAGGTTTAAGACCAATCTGAGCAACATAGCGAGACCTTGTCTCTACAAAAAAATAAAAAATTAGCCAGGCGTGGTGGTGTGTACCTGTAGTCCTGGCTACTCAGGAGGCTGAGATAGGAGGATCACCTGAGCCCCAGAAAATAAGACTGCAGTAAGCTGTGATCGTGCCACTGCATCCCAGCCTGGGCAGCAGAGTGAGATCCAAATTCAAGGAAGAAAGGAAGAAAGAAGGGAAGGAGAGAGGGAATTGAAGTCTCTTCCTTGTGTGCTTTTCAGAATTTGTCTCGTCTTGGTATGGTTCTCCATGAGGATTATGGAAGCAGGCACAGCTAGCTTTCATTGGAAAATGAAGTCATCTGTAAGACTCCATCAACTTTTCAGTTATGGCAAGAACTCAAGCCTTCTCCAAGACTTCCTGGTCTGGATAGCATTCCTTTCCAAGGATACATCTCACATGCCCACATTAGCAAGTTCTTGTCATTACTGTAGTAAATTGGCTTCTTCAGGCCTGAAGCAGGGGCAATTCCTGGTAGACTGGCAGCTATAGCAGTTGACACATGGGTTGAAGTAGCCAAGACAAGCAGGCAGAAGGAGACATTCTTTTTATCAATGCTGTTTGTTTCTTTTCTTCATAAGCTGGATATAAATCCCATAGACAAACAGATAAACTGGGAGGGAAAAGTCTAATTCCTACATAAAATAAAATTATATGTAAAAATTGGCTAGGCACAGTGGCTGACGCCATAATCCCAGCACTCTGGGAGGGCCAGGTAGGAGGATTGCTTGAGCCCAGGAGTTCAAGACCAGCCTAGGCAACATAGCAAGACCTTTTCTCTAGAAAAAATTAAAAAATTAGCCAGATGTAATGGTGCATGCCTGTAGTCCCAGGTACTCAGGAGACTGAGGTGGAAGGATGGCCTGTATACCATGATCATACCACTGCACTACAGCTTGGGCAACAGAGGGAGACCCCAACTTAGGAAAAAATATATATATAGCTGTATATACAAAAATAAAATATCTTCTTCAGTCAGTGTTCAAAGGCGAAAAGTATTCCTCTTTTAAATTTTGATACATTTTATTTTTTATTTTAATTTTAAAGATGTGGAGTATACTTCAAGGTTAGGTATACAAATGTTCATTATGCAGGTACCCTTGTTGATGAGGTGTGCTCCCCCCTCCCCAGGCAGTTTCCCACTAATGCCAATTCCACCCCCCTTCCCTGGCAGTAGCCCACTACTGCCAATTCCTTTCTTATAGTATTATGGTAATTGTTCAAGATCTGCTTATGAGTGAGAACATGTGGCACTCAGTTCTTTGTTTCTATGATACATCACTCAGTATTATAGACTCTAAGTCCATCCAAGTTGCCACAAAGTTCATAATTTTGTCCTTATTTATGGCTGGGTAATATTTCATCATGTATATGTACCACATTTTTAAAAATCCAGTCCTCTTTCAATGGGCAGCATGATTGGTTCCATGTCTTTGTTATGGTGAATAATACTGTAATAAACATGCATGTGGTATCTTTTTCGTAGAGTGATTTGAGTTCCTCTGGTTATATAACTGGAGACTTATATATACCCCACTATCAATCCTAGACAGATCATCAAGACAAAAAAATCAACAAGGAGATCCGGAACCTCAACATGATGCTTGACCAAATGAATTTAATTGATACGTACAGAACACTTCATCCAACAACCACGGAATATACATTCTACTCATCACCACATGGAACATATGCTAAGATTGGCCACATCCTTGGCCATAAATCAAGCATAAACAAATTTCACGAGATTCAAATACTGCCATATACCTTCTCAGACCACAGTGGAATAAAAATAAATATCAACACCAACAAGTTCCCCCAAAACCCACAAAGACATGGACACTAAACAGAATGATGCTGAACAACTCCTGGGTCAACACAGAAGTCAAAATAGAAATTAAAACACTCCTGGAGACAAAATGAAAACAAAGAAGCATCTTACCAAAATCTCTGGAATGCCATGAAAGCATTACTAAGAGGGGAATTCATATCTCTATAAACACACATGAAGAAAATGGAAAGATCACAAGTTAACAGCCTAACAAATCACCTAAGGAAGCTGGAAAAGCAAGACCACCAAAACCCTAACTTCAGCAGAAAAATCCAGATCACCAAAATAAAAGCCCAAATCCAAGACATAAAAGACAAAAATATAATACAAAAAAAAAAGAAATCAATGAAACTAAAAGCTGGTTCTTTGATAGGATAAACAAGATTGATGGACCCCTAGCTAGACTGACCAAGAAAAAGAGAGAAAAAGCCCAAAAAAGCACAATCAGAAATGCAAAAGATCAAGTCACAACTGATCCTGAAGAAATACAAAAGATTATCAGAGATTACTATGTACACTTGTATGGAAACAAACTTGAAAACCTAAATGAAATGGAGGACTTTCTGACATCACACAACCTCCCCAGGTTGAAACAAGAAGAAATTGAGACCCTAAATAGACCAATAACAACCCAGGAAATCAACTATGTCATAAGAAAATTACCTACAAAAAAACAGCCCTGGACCAGATGACTTTCCAGCAGAATTCTACAAAACATACAAGGAAAATTACTCTTTTAAGAATACAGTCTTTCCCTGTCCTGTTAAATGCCTACATTTTTTTTCTGAAGAGGTACACAGAGTAGACACATATTCTTTCTAAAACAAGTGCATGAGAATCATTTAGACGTCTTCCCCACCCACCTCACGGGTCTGCCAACTCACAGTCTTAGGGCTCTGTATCCACAATCCAAAGGTTAGTTTCCAAAGAACAGCTTTTCTGCATTCATCCAAATTAATTTATTAAGTGCGTTTTCATTTGGCTCAAAGAATAATGTTTTAACATAAGGACCATGTAGAAAATGAAACTTAAAGGTGAGTAATAAAATTATGTCAGAAGAGAAAGGCATCTGGCTTGGATTGCTGATTGTAGTCTTTTTATCACTGGTATTTTCATTTTGAATTTTAAATACACTGGACAAATGAGTGGATCTTACTTATTTGGTCTTAGTCTTAGCCATATTGTCTTTTTCCTGAGGTGTGGACCTGTTTTTTGTTTTATGAACACTGAATTATTTCTTACTAGATCTCTCTTTTGGAGCTGACTGCTAGAAGACCTAGAGCCAAATAAGAAACCACACCAAGTGCATGAGTGAGGAAGCTCTCAGCAGCAAGTAAGAGATCCCGCTAGAAGTCTCAGACAGTAAAGACATTCCTGTTGATGTGAATCGTCTAGGGGACCCATGAGCCTAAGACTAAGCACAGGACACTTGATATTAGAACAAATTCAGGGTTCTGTAGGAGAAAGAAAAACAGCATGGCTGTGGGATACACAACCAGCAATGTCTGCCTGGAAATGTGTTAGCTCTTACAAAAGGCGTTTACACTCCTGTATACATATTCTGTTCCTACCCTTATTTTTCTTTTGAATTTTTAATTTGTTTATAATATATGTTAGTTTGCCATTTTTTATATGTTGTCATAATTTGTGTTAAATTATTCTTGGAACAAATCTATAAATAAGTAAACTAATGAAGGAAAGATTAAGTACCTATGTTTTATATGTGAACGTATAATTTTGATATATAAAGGTATTAATCACTTTGCATGCCAGTGTTCTATGAAAATAGCTTTTATTTTATCTTATTAACAGGGTACTCGGTAATACTTGGTATTTCTTTTTTAAGGTAGAGACACATTACTTAAGAGTAGCTAGCCAGGCTCGGTGGCTCAGCCTGTAATCCCAGCACTTACAGAGACTGAGACCAATGATTGCCTGAGCCCAAGGGTTCAAGTCCAGCCCGGGCAACTTGGCGAGACCTCGTCTCTACAATAAATCAAAAAATTAGCCAGGCGTGGTAGTGTGCACCTGTAGTTCCAGCTACTTGGAAGGTTGAAGGGGAAGGATCACCTGGCAGTGAGTGTGCCACTACACTCCAGCCTGGGCAACAGAGTGAGACTCCAACTCAAAAAAAAAAAGTAGCTAAAAATTTCCTGGGGTCATCAGTTCACCTTTGAACTTACTGTGTTTTGAGAAAAAAACGACTTTAATTGTCCTTTCAGCTTCTGAAATATAAAGTAAGAGAAAGGTATTTGCTCGAAGATGAAGAGATTAATTTTTCTGAATCATTTCCTAAATTGACCCTCTCATTAGTGAGAATGGGTCTTTGAGGTAATGGCAAATATCTTTTTCAGATATCAGCTTGGAATGGTACACTTCACCAAATTGGTGTTCGTTTTTTTGTTGTTTTTTTTTTTTTTGAGTTGGAGTCTCACTCTGTCACCCAGACTGGAGT
>NW_007256292.1:145322-152440 GCF_000164805.1 Carlito syrichta
CCTTCCAAGTAGCTGGAATTACAGGTGTGCGCTACCATGCCCGGCTAATTTTTTGATTTATTGTAGAGATGAGGTCTTGCCAACTTGCCCAGCGGGTCTCGAACCCGTGGACTCGGGCAATCCACTCAACTCGGCCTCCCAAAGCGCTGGGATTACAGGCTGAGCCACCGAGCCCAGCCAATGTTAGTTCTTAGAGAAGACACGTGAGCCCTTTTTTTTGAGTATATTCTCACCAAAGTCACAAGACCACGTAGGACAGTGCCGGGAGACAAGCAGTCCCCAAATTCCCTTCACTTCTCACTGGAAATAACTGTGAAGAATAACTGTCTGGGACCAGTGCTGCGCTGTCCAGGCTATGGGCAACCTTCAGTCACACCCAGACCTGTTGTCACTGTCTTGCCAGGACCTTAGAAACGTCATCGTTCATTCATTCAACACTTTTAAACATCCCTATGTGCCAGGCATGAGTTGGTTGCTGAGAAAACACAGTGAACAAAGCTAGATGTGGCTTCCCCTCCCCCTTCTCTCATGGAACTCGGGCTTTTCTGAGAGATGGCATTCATCAAAACACCACTTTAACAAATATAAACTTGAAAATTGAGGTGAGAGTTCAGTGGGAAGGGATTGGGGGTGTGTCCATCTTATAATAAAGAACTGAAAGGATAGACAAAGGCATCTCTGAGTAAGATAGGGTCAAGCTTACCCTGATCTCATGAAAATAAATGACAAATGCATTGGCATAAAACCAAAAAGTAGCCGGACGCAGTGCCTCAGCCTGTAATCCCAGCACTTTGGGAGAACAAGGCGAGAGGATTGCCTGCCTAGGGGTTCAAGACCAGCCTGGGTAACTTGGTGAGACCTCATCTCTACAATAAATTACAAAAGAAACCAGCCAGGCGTGGTGTGCACCTGTTGTTCCAGGTACTTCAAAGGCTGAGGCAGAAGTATCACCTGAGCCCAGCAGGTCAAGGCTGTGGTGGCTGTGAGCATGCCACTGTACTCCAGCCTGGGCAACAAGAGTGAGACTCCAACTTGAAAAAAAAAATCAAAAAGTGTTATTACTGGCTTTCAGGAGCTTTCTGAATGCAAGGTGTTTTTAGTCAAATGACCCTTTATGTTAAAAATCAATGAGAGAGAATTATGTTTAAATTAAATTAACCTATTATTTTTAGGATAAGTAGTTTAACTTTAACTCTGTTGCGTGTATTCACATCTCATCTCTTTCCAAGAGGAAGTAATGACTGATAACTGATGAACCTTCTGGAGAACTTTGTGGAGTTTTTGTTATTTTCAGTGATTGAACCCAATTTTTAAAAAGACAAAAAATTCACTGCTGTCCACAAGGTGGTGCTGTAAGAGTGACTTTTTCAATCTCATTACCAAATATAACTATCAAAGTAAGTGTGGGCAATTTAAGCGCACGCGTGCACACACACAAACCTTAAATATTTATGAAACTGATGTAATGGATATTTCATGTGGGTGATACTTAGGACTGGTGTCACTAGGCACGGTGGGTAGGACTGCTCTGACCTAGGAGTTATCCCTCCTCTTCCACTCCGATGGTACAGCAGAAACTATAAAGTCAGACCCAAAATATCTTCATTTGCACTGCCGCCTCCCTGATATGGGTCCCACTGTCTCTCACCTGGACTGCTTCCAGTTCCTTTTCCCCACAGCAATTAGTTATCTTTTGGTAATTCAAGTTCGATTATATTAGAGTAATTCATATCATAGTCACCGCAGCCTCCTACTCCTATCTCAAGAGGTCCTCCTGTGTCAGCCTCCTGAATAGCTGGGACTACAGGTATATACCACCACACCTGGCTAATTTTTTTTAGGATTTTTTTTTTTTTTTTTTAGTTGGAGTCTCACTCCATCGTCCAGACTGGAGCTCCCGGCCACCTCAGCCTCGACCCACTGGGCTCCGGCGATCCTTCCACCTCAGCCTTCTGAGTAGCCAGAATTACAGAGGTGTGCTACCACGCCCAGCTGATTTTTTATTTATTATAGAGATGAGGTCTCGCCAAGTTGCCCAGGTGGGTCTCGAACCTGCGGGCTCAGGCAATCCACTCACCTCAGCCTCCCAAAGGCGCAGGATTACAGGCTGAGCCACCGAGCCCGGGTAGGATTTTTTTTTTTTATAGAGCCGAGGTCTTGCTATATTGTCCAGGCTGGTCACGAACTCCTGGGCTTAAGCAATGTTCCCTCAGCCTCCCAAAGTACTAAGATTACAGGTGAGAGCCACCATGCCCGGCCAGCACCTGCAGGGTTTATTTAGCCTTTACTTCCTCTCCTTCCAGGCTCCTCTCACGTGACCACTCTCCCGCTCCACCCAGGCCAAGCTTGTCTCCACTTCAGGGACCTTTTCCTGTTGTTCATGCTAACCAACATTCTTCACCCCAACTCCTTTAGATCTCAGCTTAAAAACCCATCTTCAGTGGGGCCGTCTCTGACACTATCCCCCATCTAAAGTAGGTCTCCTGGGTCATCCCTCTGAGCACCTTTCTCTTCTCCTTTATGTCACTCACCCTAGTTGACAATTCTATGCTTACTTTTATGCATAGGTGTTACATACCCAATGACCCTGTAGCCCAGTACTCTCAAACTTTAGAAGCTCAGGATCCCTTTATGGACTTAAAAATTATCAAGGCCCTCCAAAGAGTTTGTGGTTATTTGGGTTATAGCTATTAATATTTACTCTATTAGAAATTAAAACTGAAAAATTGTCATTTATTTATTCATTCATTTAAAGTAACAATAATAGGCCAGGTGCGGTAGCTTATGCCTGTAATTTCAGCACTTTGGGAGGCTGAGGCTGGAGAATTGCCTGAACCCAGAGGTTTGAGACAAGCCTGGGCAACTTGACAAGACTTGTCTCTACAATAAATCAAAAAAATTATCCAGGCATGGTGGCATGCACCTATAGTTCCAACTACTTGGAAGTCTGAGGTGGAAAGATCCCAAGAGGTCAAGGTTGTGGTAGCCATGATCATGCCACTGTCCTCCAGCCTGGGTGACAGAGTGAGACTCTGACTCAAAAATAAATAAATAAAAATAAAATAACAATGATAAAACTTATTATGTATTAACTTAAAATAGTATTTTATGAAAAACAACTCTATTTTCCAAAGAAGAAAAAAAGTAAAAAGAGTGGCATTATTTTACATTTCTGTAAATCTGTTTAATGGCCAGCTTACTGTGAGACAGCTGTTGTCGCATGACCGCCTCTATGTTCAATCTGTTGTGATATGTTGTTTAAGCTGAAATATATGAAGAAAAATTGACCTCACATAGATTTTTAGTTGAAAAGGGGAAGAAGAATTTAAGAGTTTTGTGACAATTCTTCTTTGATACTACACCAAAACTCTACAAGTGGTCATTTCTTAAGGGTTAGTTACAAAGTGGAAACTGAAACCATGTCAGTGAACTTTTCAAATATGTAACATTAAAATTCATTAGTGGGACCAGCCTCGGTGGCTCAGCCTGTAATTCCAACACTTTGGGAGGCTGAGGCAAATGAATTGCCTGAGCCCGCGGGTTCAAGACCCACCCAGGGAACTTGGCAAGACCTCATCTCTACAATAAATCAAAAATTAGCCAGGCGTGGCAGCGCATCCCTGTAGTTCTGGCTACTTGGAAGGCTGAGGCAGAAGGATCGCCGGAACCCAGCGGGTCGAGGCTGCCATGGCCGGGAGCATGCCACTGCACTCCAGTCTGGGCAACAGAGTGAGACTCCAACTCAAAAAAAAAAAAAAAAATTCATTAGTGTATCTTGCACTTTCAGTGGACCTTCCCTTGCATTGATATCATTTGGAAGATACTGGTTCACTGAATTACAAAGATCATTGAATATTGTCATATTTTACAATACAATATTATAAAGTCATATTAGCTATTACCACCTGTCTCATCAGAAAATTCTCTAAGGATCGGAAAGCTGTCATTAAAGTATATTACAGGACAGGTATATCAGACAAATCAGACTCTGTCATGTTCTGGTGTTTCTTCTTCTTGTTATTGTTCCCCAGTTATATCACCTAGTGGGTTTACAAACTTTTTGGCAGCAAAATCTGATTTTCACATGAAATTTTATGCGGAATCCCAACATGCAAAACAGACAGACACAAAGCTAACAGGGATAAAGCCCAAGGGTTCTGCCTACTTTATCTCCTGTCCCACTCATGGTGCTGTCACAGTCCTCTGCTTGATCCTTAAAGCCCTGCAGAAACCATTGTGAATGCCACTGATACAATTCAATCGTTTCCTGTGGAACTAGATGTATCTTGGTAACAGAAACCCAACCCAAGCTGGCTTCAATAAAAAGGACATTTGTTGACTCACATAATTTGGCAATCTAGGGGTAGTCCTGGCTTTCTGCACAGAGGGACCAAGGAATTCCAACACTGTCTTTGGAACTTGGTCTCTCTGCTCTGCAATCTATCTTCTTTCTAAGGCAACCATCCCCTCCTACCAGCAAAATGGCCACCCAAGCCCTAAGCTTTCATTCTCTGCAGAAAAAGCAATTTTCTTCCAACTATACCACAATAGCTTTGAGTCACATGGCTATGCCTGCACCCGTCTCTGTGGCCGGGGAAATATAATGTTCTGTTTGACCAGGCTCCAGTCACCTCAGCATCCTGGAACAGGGGGTGGACTTAGCTCTGTCCAAATCATACTGACCCTCTCGGACAGCAGAATGGACAGTTCCTCAAGGACAGTTAGTGTGCTGTTACAAGAAGTTTACTGGATACTGGACTGACAAGAATGTTCACTCCACCTGCCTTGACCTCTGTGCTCTGATGAAGCTTACCCCCTGTCCTCCCACCCACCAGACATTTGACTCATATGCAACACAAGCACCCCTGGGCCCTGCCTTGATATCCTGTGCTTAGTACTCTGGGGTCACCCACAGAGGATGAGATGCCTGCAAGGCAGAGCTGAGGCTAAGGCAGAGCCTGGGGCAAGCGGCAAGCAAGTGAGAATCTAGCTGCAGGAGCTGAGACCTGAACCCCACACCAAAAACAGGTTGTAAAAGCCACAGGAGCACAAGCATACAGAGAGCAAGGAGATCAGCCAGGTGGAAACCACGGAGGTTTCTGAAGTGACACACAGAAGTCTGGGATCGTACTACTGCCCCAACTGGCTTGCAGACCCACTTACTTTAAGATTGCTTGTCCCAGCCGGGCTCGGTGGCTCAGCCTATAATCACGCGCCTTTGGGAGGCCGAGGAGAGTGGATTGCCTGAGCCAAAAGGGTTCGAGACCCGCCTGAGCAACTTGGCGAGACCTCATCTCTACAATAAATCAAAAAATCAGCCGGGCGTGGTAGCGCATGCCTGTAATTCCGGCTACTTGGAAGGCTGAGGCGGAAGGATCGCCAGAGCCCAGCAGGTCGAGGTTGCGGTGGCCGGGAGCGGCCACTGCACTCCAGTCTGGGCGACAGAGTGAGACTCCAACTCAAAAAAAAAAAAGATTGCTTGTCCCTACTGTGGAAAATAAGACCACAGCGTGAGGATTAAAATCAGACCCTGCCATCTTCTTAGAAATGTATTGCAGAGTAGAAGAAAAAGGCAATGATCACCAGGTTAGTAGCTAGGTGACCACACTATCCCAGTTCCTTAACCCATCCACATTTTATACGTGACTACAATATTGGACCCAAATACAACTTAACACTCTGACATTTGTCTTGAAAAACTTGATGTATGTTGTGAAAAGTAGGGGGGAAATGGTTGTGCAATCTTGCGAAAGTGAAGAGACAGAAAATGTTGCGGTCATAAATTAGCAAAGGTTAACATGCTATTTGTACCTCTTTAGGATACCTAAATAGGAGTGCATGAAGGTTTTTGGTTGTCCCACATTCCTGCTGACATCTTCACCATTTCTGCTGGGTGTATTCTAGCACACTGTGGCTTCAATCTGCATTTCTTGGGTGACTAATAAAGTTGAGCACCTTTTCATATGTTTATTGGCCATTTTGCTCTCTTCCTTGTGAAAGTGTCTATTCTGGCCTTATGCCTGTTTCCCTAGTAGGTTTTTTTTTGTTGTTGTTGATTTATAGAGCTCTTTGCTTTTATGATATAAATACTTGTATTGCAAATATTTTCTTCCACTCTGTGAACTTCTCATTCTGTTAGTGGCATCTTTCAATAAATGGATGCTTTACTGTCAATGTAAATTTGTACAACCGCTTTGAAAAACCATTCAATAGCATCTACTAAAGCTGAACATATACATACTTTGTGACTCAGCAATTCCACTCCTAGGTAAAAAAATACCTGGCTAAACTGCATATTTATGCTCGTTCAAAGACAGGTTTAAGTACGTATAAGGCAGCATTACTCTCAAAAGCCAAAAACTAAAAACAACCCAAATGTCCATCAACAGGAGAATGGATAAACAAAAACTAGAATTCCATATGACAGAATACTTTACAACAATGAGATGCATGAGCCATTGCTACATGCAACAACATGAATGGACCTCACAAACAAAATATTAAGGGTAAGTAGCCAGACAGGAAATAGTATATGCTATATGGTTCCATTTGTATATAGTTCAAAAAAAGACAAAACTAATTTGTGGTGATAAAGGTCAGATTTATTACCTTTGGGGGTAGTGACTAGGAGAGGTATAGGGAGTTTTCTGGGATGCTAGTAATGTTACTTTTCTAACTCTGGGTATTGGTTACATAGTTGTGTCCACTTTGCAAAAATGTATCAAAATTACACATTTAAATTGTATGCTCTTTGTATATGTATATTATAGCTAAGAAAAATATTTTTCTGAAATAGGGCATTTCAAGAACAATGGAAGGGCATTGTGGGTCCAGAAATAAACCATTGCATTTAATTTATGACAAAGAGGCCAAGCAATTCAATGAGGGGAAAGAACAGTCTTTTTAACAAATGGTGGTGGAACAACTGGATATTCATATACAAAAGAATAAAGTTAGATCCCTACCTTACATCCTACACAAAATTTAACTCAAAGTAGCTCACAGACTTAAAAGTAAGAGTGGAAACTATAAGCCGGGCTCAGTGGCTCAGCCTGTAATCCCAGCACTTTGGGAGGCTGAGGTGAGAGGATTGCCTGAGCCCGCGGGTTCGAGACCCG
>NW_007256292.1:152662-163347 GCF_000164805.1 Carlito syrichta
AAAAAAAAAAAAAAAAAAAAAGAGTAGAAACTATAAAACTCAGGAGAAAAAAAAGGAGTAAATACGTGCATGAAAAGATCATCAGTATCATTAACTGTGAAACTGGTTTTCTAATTACTGATCCCAAGAGACAATCCCCACGGTATGGAGAGCAGCAAAGATCATTACTATGCCAACCACCAAAGTAGTCCAAATATTTCTGCCCACTGCATCCTGGGCTACAAGTTTTCCTACCTACCCAAGTCCACACTTACATGCAACAAGTTATATGAAGTGAATTTATTACTTACAGATAGGCAACAAGGGACAAAAGAAGCCTGGCATTCATCAAGAGCCAGTTCTCCAATGCTCAGGAAAGCTGCCCAGAGTGGATGAAGTCTTGACTGTGCATGCCCCCTTGCACAACTGGGCTACCCCAAAAAGAAGTCCACCTGTTATTTAAGGAACATGAATCACTGGACCAAAGCACTGAAGGGCATCTTGTTTCTAGGGGAGAGAGAAACAGGGCCTGCCCAAGATGTTATATTCCCTAGTAGGGACAGGAACAAAGTCTGGGCTATTTCAAGCAGTTTCTCCCTATCTCAGGATGTTGCATTCCCAAAGTATTCAACAATTATTCTGTAAACTACAAGCAAGAAGAGTGGAGAGAAACTGGGTTGGCCAATATTATCTGGAGAGTATCAAGCATTAGCTCTTAGGGAACTGCAAATCAAATTCACATGAGATACCAATTCACACCCAGGAGAATGACTATAATAATAATAATAATAAAAAGATGAGTGTATTAAATTGAATTAAGTTTGGCCTAAACATTTCTGCATACATAGTGAAATGTAACCTACCTTGATGTGTAAACTGACTGTAACCTACTCTTATAACATGTAGCAAAGTCTCAGCCATCCACAGTAGCTGAGTTTCAGCCAATTAAAACAGTCAACTGTTCAAAGTACCTTTGAAAAAGGCACATGCCAAGCTGTAACCAATCCAGTTGTTTCTGTACCTCTTTTGTGTTTTTTGTAGTCAGTTTCCTTTTTCTGCCCATAAATGCTATCTGACAACATGGTAGCCCTGGAGTTATTCTGAGCCTATCCTCATTCTGGGGATTGCCCAATCTGTGAATATGAATAATTTCTTACTCAATTAAACTGAAGTTTAATTTGTCTAAAGTTCTTCTCTTTTTTTTTTTTTTTTTTTTTTTGAGTTGGAGTCCCACTCCGTTGCCCAGGCTGGAGTGCAATGGTACACTCATGGCCACCCCAGCGTCAACCTGCTGGGCTCCAACAATCCTTCCGCCTCCGCCTTCCAAGTAGCCAGAACTACAGGTGCCTGCTACCATGCCTGGCTAATTTTTGATTCATTGTAGAGATGAGGTCTTGCCAAGTTCCCTGGCTGGTCTCGAACCAGCGGGCTCAAGCAGTCCACTCACCTCAGCCTCCCAAAGTGCTGGGATCACAGGATGAGCCACTGAGCCTGGCCTAAAATTCTTCTCCTAACATATTGGTGTCAGAAGTAGAACATGAAGTGGAGCTTCCAGCAACCTCCGGGAGCACTGAGTGGCCAAGTGAGGTACCTGCCAGACCCAGTGTCCACAACTCACTTACAACAACTGGGGAGGGTGGGTAAGTTCTGTCTCAGATTCCAAAGCTCCATGAATCTATGTTTTGAGCTTATCTGAGTTTGAGCGCTTGATCCAGCCAGGGTTCAGAAGTTGCTTCTGGAATCATGAATAAAAAAAGATCTTTGAACTACATTTGTTATAATTTTATCTTTTGACAATGCTGGCAAGCCAGATGTGACCCAATTTGAGACCACCGTGGAATGCAGGAGGGGCACCGCTGGCCTCTTTTGAGGTCCTCTGTCTTCCTCATAGACCCCCTAAAAGTTGTGAGTCCCTCTTGGGTAGGACCCTGCTTTTGTGTGTGTGGGTGTTGAACATTTGATTTTTTTTTTTTAATGGCTGTGAAAGGGCTTGTGACCTTTTGGGGTTTGCAGTGGTTACCAAGTCACTGGCAAAAACTAGACTGGGTCCAGTGTTGGATTGGATTTGACAAATAACTGAATTAGACTCAGTTAAGAGGCCTCAGGTGTCTGCCTGGGTTAAACAGAAACTAAATTGAGTTCAGGGTCGAATTGACTGTCACAATATGAGAAATCTGGGATTCCACTTTCTGGGGCTCCAGCTAATTGTACACATAAAAATGATGTACATT
This sequence comes from Carlito syrichta, assembly GCF_000164805.1. Taxonomy (NCBI): domain Eukaryota; kingdom Metazoa; phylum Chordata; class Mammalia; order Primates; family Tarsiidae; genus Carlito; species Carlito syrichta. The sequence continues at coordinate 154,873 of NW_007256292.1, forward strand.
TGGGAAGAATGGGTTAATTTCATTAGAAAGAAACTCAGAATTAAAGTGACTATGATGGGAAAGGTTTAATTTGGATAAAATTATTTATTTGCAAGGCACATTAGAAAAGAAGAGACCAAAAACCCTGCAGAAACAATGAGATACATTTTTTAACTACATACAGAGATATCTGAAAGATTAAATAAATCAAAATTTGCTTTCCTAAATTTTTTTTTTTTACAAAAGGCGGGTGAAAATCTTAAATAACAGCTAAGGGCATGATGGAAGAGGACACACCCTGACTGAACTAACCCCAGTTGCTCTTTCTTTCCATCTTTATCTCAATACTTTGAACCTTTTTTTCAATTATTTTTCATTCTTGGTATAATGAAAAAGGGGAAGTTAGTAGGGAATACACTTTTCTTGCAAGTTCCACATGCTGTGAAAAGCCTATTAAATTTTAGTCAAACTCAGCATCTTTCAGTAAGTAGACTAACATCTTATGAAATTCTTTTATCTTCTTCTAAACCCCATCTGAATCACAGCAACTTGTTTAAATCTGCTACTCTGCTGTCTCTACTGGGCACCAGTAAGACTACAACTATGGGCATGCAGTATTAGAACCAGTGACCTCTCCTGTTAATTTATAAGATACTCCACTGAAGCCGGGCTTGGTGGCTCAGCCCGTAATCTCGCACCTTTGGGAGGCTGAGGTGAGTGGATTGCCTGAGCCCGCGGGTTCAAGACCCGCCTGGGCAGGCGAGACCTCATCTCTACAGCAAATCAAAAAATCAGCCAGGTGTGGTAGCGCGCGCCTGTAATTCCGGCTCCTTGGAAGGCTGAGGCGGAAGGATCGCCGGAGCCCAGCAGGGCGAGGCTGCGGTGGCCGGGAGCGGCCACTGTACTCCAGTCTGGGCGACAGAGTGAGACTCCAACTCAAAAAAAAAACAACAAAAGATACTCCACTGGATAATTCTGAGTAAATGGTTTCTATAGATGGGCCCTATGCCAAAAACTCAGAAGGACAATATCAGGCAAAGCTAGCCTGTTACAACTCAAATTGCATATCAGACCTTACCTTTATTTAAGGTGTTTTTGCTTGGCCATCCTGTCTTAACTGAGCCTTTTCCCAAACCTCCTTGCTTTGTTTGGGCAAAAGATGGCATTCAGGCCTAAAATCTATGCTCTGTGCTTTTGAGATGTAAATTTTCTACATTGTTTTACTAAGCCATCCCTTTGGAAATGCAAATTTAGGGTAAAAATCTTCAGATAGTTCTTAAAAATGGAATGAGTTAAGCAGACAGTTAAAGGCTAAATCTACCGAGGCTGAACACACCAGAGGGACCCCTGTTGAACCCCCAACATTACAGGGCCCCAAACCAATTTGCTCTATTTACCCCAGTTTAGAGAAATTTTTAAAAGTCAGAAGGCAAAAATTATAATGAGCAATCTAGGGAACAATTGCTTAGAGCAATCATCAGGGTCAACAAAGAAAAAGCCTAGGGTTCCTTGACTCAATCCTTTGCTGGAATGGGATATAGTTGTTAGGTGAACTTGCAGTTTCAAGATTCCTTTTCAGTACCTTAAATTCATAATAAATTAAGTAATAGGTACTCATAAAATGTCTGAATCATTTATAAGTAAGTTAAGATACTAAAATATTAATTATTAAGCATACATTTAGGTTTATATATTTTGGCAACATGCTTTTATACAATTTAGAAAACCTAAATATATTTGGGTCTGTTAATAAACATGAAAATTATGAGGGCGGGTTCAGGGCCTCAGCCTGTAATCTCAGCACTCTGGGAGGCCGAAGCGAGTGATTGCCTGAGCCGGTGGGTTTGAGACCAGCCTGGGCTACTTGGCAAGACCTTGTCTCTACAATAAATAAATAAATAATTAGCCGGACATGGCAGCACGTGCCTGTAGTTCCAGCTACTTGGAACGCTGTGGAAGGATCGCCAGAGCCCAGAAGGTCGACACTGGGGTGACCAAGAGCTTGCCACTGCACTCCAGCCTAAGCTCGGAGTGAGACTCCGACTCAAAAGAAAAAAAAGAAAAGAAAATTATGTTCTGAGGGAAAAAAAAACAACAACAACAAAAAATATATATATATATTTATATTTTGAGTCGGAGTCTCACTCTGTCATCCAGGCTGGAGGGCAGTGGCACGCTCCCTGCCACCGCAGCCTCGACCTGCTGGGCTCCAGCAATCCTTCCGCCTCAGCCTTCCAAGGAGCTGGAACTACAGGCGCGCTACCACGCCCGGCTAATTTTTTGATTTATTGTAGAGATGAGGTCTCGCCAAGTTGATCGGGCGGGTCTCGAACCCGTGGGCTCAGGCAATCCACTCACCTCAGCCTCCCAAAGTGCTGGGATTATAGACTGAGCCACTGAGCCCAGCCTGGCCTCTCCTTTTAATAGGAAGTTATGAAAGATTTTTCTTTACCTTTTAGGTAATTGACCTAGAAAACAAAGATATTATGTTTTGTTTTGTTTTTTTCGAGTAAACAGTCTAACTTTAATCTTTTTTTTTAAAGATGTGGGGAACAATTCAGGATTACATATACAAGTGGACATCGTACAGGTAACGTTTGGGCCTCCCTTTGGCCCCCACTTGACCTGGTTTGAAATCAGGCACACTGGCCAGGCGTGGTGGCTCAGCCTGTAATCCTAGCATTTTGGGAGGCTGAGATGAGAGGATTGCCTGAGCCCATGAGTTTGAGACCAGCCTGGGCAACTTGATGAGACCTCATCTCTACAATAAATCACAAAAACTAGCCAGACGTGGTGGCATGGGTCTGTAGTTCCAGCTACTTGAAAGGCTGAGGCGGAAGGATTGCCTAAGTCCAGTAGGTAGAGGCAGCGGTGGCCATGAGTGTGTCACTACACTACAGACTAGGCAACAAGAGTGAGACTCCAACACAAAAAAAAAAAAGAGGAAAGAAAGAAAGAAAGAAATCAGACACCCTTATTGATGTTATGTGTCCCCCTTCCCTCCCAGCAGTTTCCAGCTACTGCCAATCCCTTTCTTATTGATATGGCGTTTTATCAAGATAATTTCCTGAGCTTCATGTTGTTTTTTATTAGGTCTTTAATTAGTTAAGAAAACTGAGACTTCTTTATATTAAAAGAACAAAGTTTTTTGTTCAAAACTATGTAACCTTCTGCATTTGCCTTTAAAAATCTTTGACAGTCACTTTGCAGATTTTCATACGAGGTCAGCCAGTAATTGTCAAGATATGCAGTTTGAATGAGTTCCATAAGATTGATCCAAGCCAAATTGTCTAAGATAGCTTATTTAATAAACAGAAGTGGAAAGGGGGTGTTGTGTGCATCCATGAGATATACTGTTATTTGTGGAAGATTTTGTGATTGATCTTATGCATAAGCAACCTTGCATAAGTCTTGATGTATGGGAGATGAAGGGCCAACGAGGTGAGAAATTTCAGGGGTTTTTTTTGAGTTGGAATCTCACTCTGTCGCCCAGACTGGAGTAGAGTCGCCGCTCCCGGCCACTACAGCCTCGACCTGCTGGGCTCCGGCGATCCTTCCGCCTCAGCCTTCCAAGTAGCTGGAACTACAGGCGTGTGCTACCACACCTGGCTATAGAAATTTCAATGATAACTTTGTTGCTACATATCAGTCAAAAACAGAATATTTGTCCACTCCTCTAACCTATATCATAGGTTAAAAAGAATATTTCCAGGAGTCACTGATCATTCTAAATGGACATCGTTTGTTCGGTCCTTTTTTCATGACTTGGCGTAAATACAACTGAGGCAATAATTAGAAAATGTATCCCTAGGCCTGGCATGGTGGCTCATGCCAATAGTCCCAGCACTTTGGGAGGCTGAGGTGAGAGGATTGCTGAGCCCACGGGTTCAAGACCAGCCTGGGCAACTTGGTGATGTAGTGGCCGAAAGTTCAATCCGAGAGACCACCAAGAGCCAATTCTGATGAAAGTTCAAGAGGGTTTTTATTTACAAGCTCGAGCCTGGGCCTCTGTCGACAACCGACACAGTGGAGCACATTCAGAAGCTCTGATTTCCTTAAGCAGATGCCTTTTATGCTTTTACACAAAGGGAGGAGGAGTTTGGGGGGGCCTTCCAGTTGTGTTACCATTTAATTGGGTAGTAACCTCTGGTGGTCAGCTTAATCGTGGAGGATTGGCTAGCCTGACTCGGGCTGACCTTGGCCCACTAGTTAGGGAAGTTGCAGAGACATCTGGAAACTTAGGTGATTACCCCCTGGCACTTGATTGGTTATTGCTAAGGGGAAAATGAGATAAGGGAAGGGGTTGAAGCTTGTAACCAGAGCTTTGCAGTTTTTTCCATAACTGAAACTTTAAACAGTTACAGGTTATGTTTTAAGACAGAAAACTAAAAATGACTGTGTTATTGTCCACAAACTGATTACATATTTATTGGGTTATAGCATGCTCTTAACCTAAGTCTATGGTATACTTTATTACGGTCCTCTCAGTGAGACCTCATCTTTACAATAAATCAAAAAATTAGCCAGACATGGTGGCACATGCCTGTAGTTCCAGCTACTTGGAAGGCTGAGGAGGAAGTATTGCCTGAGCCCAGCAGGTCAAGGCTGCGGTGGCTGTTAGCATGCCACTGAACTCCAGCCTGGGTGACAGAGGGAGACTTCAACTCACAAAGAAAGAAAGAAAGAAAGAAATGTATCCCTCATTATAGACTCTACAGCAGATTCTACTGCAAAGGCTGTGGTTGCACAACAAACTTCTGTAAATGCTCTTGCTCAAATTGTACTAGATTATAGAATTGCTTCCGATTACCTACTGGCTGAAAGGGAGAAATCTGTGCAATTGCTGACACTTCCTGTTGCACAAAGTTGAATGCACTGGGTATTACAGAGACTCATTTGTAGAGAATTAACAAACAGGCTGCTTGGTTAAAATGGGTAGACTCCTCATCTGGTTCATTCTTTGATCTGTTCCATTTTAGTTGGTTTGATTCATGGGGACTCTGGCTAAGGAGTATGCTCCAAACTCTTGGTATTATCCCCCTGATAGTCATAATAGTAGTCTCCCTGGTGCACCGTATGCTCTCAAAGGTTTTAAATGTTTGCATGCTGCCATCTGTAAAATGTCAAACGGTCTCTCTTTGAGTAGAATGGCAAAACCTCAAAGAAAATAAAAAAGCCTGATCATGACAACATCATAACCTGTGAGTGACATGTGGAGACCAGAAACCCAAAATAATGGTAGCTAAGAGTAGTACTAATACCCTAAGCCCTGATCACACTCTTAGCTGAGTGAGAACCTGACCAAAAGGGGAAAATTGTTAAACAAAATTGTGGAAAGGCATTGTATTATTTATTTATTTATTTATTTATATTTTTTCTTTTTTGAGTTGGAGTCTCACTCTGTCGCCCAAACTGGAGTGCAGTAGCCGCTTCCGGCCACCGCAGCCTGGACCTGCTGGGCTCTGGCAATCCTTCCGCCTCAGCCTTCCCAGTAGCCGGAATTGCAGGCAGGCGCTACCATGCCCAGCTGATTTTTTGATTTATTGTAGAGATGAGATCTCTGCCCAGGTGGGTCTCGAACCCGCGGGTTCAGGCAATCCACTCACCTCAGCCTCCCAAAGGCGCGGGATTACAGGCTGAGCCACTGAGCCCGGCGAAAGGCATTGTTTTAGACTGAGCTCCTGCACTAAACCCCAACATACCAGACCAAACCAAAACGGAGTCATTCAAGCTAAGTGCCACATAATCAAACAGAAACTTTAAGGACACTGATATATTACAAAAAATATCCTCCCTCCACCTCCCAAAAAAACAGAAGACTCCAGCATAATAAATAAGGAAAGACTTTCTGTTCTAACCCTTACAAAAAAAATAAATAACCTTCTGGGCATAATAGATCACTCCTGTAATCCCAGCACTTTGGGAGGCCAAGGTGGAAGAATTGCTTGGGGCCAGGAGCTCGAGGCCAACCTGGGCAAAATAGTGAGACCTCGTCTCTACAAAAAGTAAAAAAAGTTAGCTGGCTGTGGTAGCATGCACTTGTAGTCCCAGTCACTTGAGAGTCTGAGGTGGAACCATCGACTAAGCCCAGGAGTTTGAGGCTGCAATGAGCTATGATCATACCACTGCACTCCAGCATGAACAAAGCAAGCCCATGTCTCAAAAAACAAAACAAAACCCAAAAAAGAAAGAAAGAAAACTGATGTTAACCAATAAGAATTTTTTCCAATTCTGTTTTTTGTTCCTACCTTACAAAACCTCTTGCTATGCCATTTTCCAGTGGGATTTGAGACCAAACAAGTTCATTTACGATTCTGACAGAAAGGGATGTCAATAATAGATTTGCAAAGACAAAATGTTTCTTTCTCTAATCAGTGTGTTTTGAGACGTGTCACTGTGTCTGTCATGGAAGGGAGAAGAGGCGGCGACAGTTTCATCTAATTCCCACTACCCAACATAGCCAACACATTTCGCTCAAAACTAGGATTTGGCCTGTTTCACACCCCAAATCAGACCTCCCCTAATTGCCCAAGTCCTTTCACCTCAAATTAGCATTTGTTTTGCATGAGTTTGTAACTCACAGGAGGGGTTCCACGGGCCCCTACCTCTCCCAGAGGACAGTCAAGCTCCCTGTACTCTTTCCCTTCTTTCCCTAGTCTTGTGTAAGATATCCTCTGCAGATAGACTATTTCCCCCATATTCACCTCCTTTCTTCCCCCTCCCTCAGGGAGCAGCCCCTGGTCAAGGCTGCTCTCTGAAGGATATGTATATTCCCAGTAATGAGTCATGGGGTGTAGGTGATCGCACAACACTGAAAGCAATGTAGCTGGAACCCTTCTGCACTATAATTGTAGACACCAAACAGCAATTTGAATAATGAACTTGCTTGATCATAAAACTACTTGCTGTGCTGTCCCGAGGCATGGATTTTTCACGACTGGCCACCATCAATGCCTCCTGTAAGTTCTAATAAGCCAATATCTCTTCCTGCTGAGCCCCTGGAGGACTTCTTTGGCCCACGTAAACAGTACACACAAGCCCTCTCAGATTTGGGGCTACCACATGGCAGCTTGGAATGGCTGACCACCATGGGCATGAGACGCGCTGCAGGGAGCATGTAGGTTGCCTCTTAGCAGCAGCCCAAGAAGCCCCCGTTGTTCAGGAACTCATCAGACATGGCCAGGCAGAAAGACAGGAGGAACCCTGATGGGCAAAACAAAAGTGACAGGTGAGCAACCTGCCTGGCTGCCACTTAAGAGCAAGACAGATTCACTCGCTAGGTCACTTAAAACCAGGGAGGAAAAAGGTGAGCGAAGGAACCAGCTAAGTGAACTCAATTGTCACTGCAGAAATAAAATATAGCCTTCCATTGGGTGTTTCACAGGACAGTCTCAGAATACAAACAGGGCTATATCTCCTCAAGGGTATTGTGTAAGTGTGCTCATGCATCATTTCTGGATTGGGAGTCCGGTTCAGAATCACATCAGATATGTTACATGCCAGAGCCTGAAAATCCATGAAAAGACAGAAAGCTGTTCAGTGAACATGGCTGGAATCCTTGCTTCAAGTTGTTTGAAGCTGCCCTAGCTACTGCCATGTAAAATTAAAAGCCCATTTGGAAGGTCTTCCACAGAGCAAAATTTTCCATTTTGAAAAAGAAATGGTACACCGTGGAAAATACTTTGCTCCTTGCCAATGACCTGGGTCACTTTGTTCTGCATACTCAAGTGGAAGCTGCTAGGACAAGAGAAATTAATAGACCAAGGATGTAAAAGATGAGGAATCTGCCTTCACTGTAATAACTCTTTCCAGGACCAATCAAAAGAAATTGTGCAAACAACAGTCATTCTAACCTACAGGCCATGCCCAGGCTGTTGTGGGGTGTTTTGTTTGTTTGTTTGTTTGTTTGTTTGTTTGTTTGTTTTCCCCAGTTCTTCTCTCTGGAAATAAATGCTCAGAGAGCTTTCTGATAGTTTTGCTTACATGGAGTTTGTCACTGTGTAAATAACTCTGAAATCTATCCTGTCTCTTTCATTTTTCTCTGTTCCTCCTTTTCACAAATTGCCTTGTAAGTCATTCTTTGTTCTAAGAAACACATTTAATCAGTCCTTTAGTGCCGATGGGAAGGTATCACTTGGTGATCTAATCAAGCAGTTCTCTTTTTGATGAAAATATTAGGGAATAAAGCAGGGGTGATTCTAACAGGGGTGTGTGTGTGTTTAAGAGAGAGGCATGCCAGGCTCGGTGGTTCAACCTGTAATCCCAGCCCTTTGGGAAGCCAAGGCGAGTGGATCGCCTGAGCCCGCAGGTTGGAGACCAGCCAGGGCAACTTGGTGTGACCTCGTCTCTACAATAAAATAAAAAATAGCCAGGCTCGGTGGCTCAGCCTGTAATCCCGTGCCTTTGGGAGGCTGAGGTGAGTGGATTGCCTGAGCCCGCGGGTTCGAGACCCGCCTGGGCAATTTGGCGAGACCTCATCTCTACAATAAATCAAAA
>NW_007256292.1:163408-163659 GCF_000164805.1 Carlito syrichta
GGTGGCCGGGAGCGGCCACTGCACTCCAGTCTGGGCGGCAGAGTGAGACTCCAACTAAAATAAAATAAAATAAAACAAAACAAAATAAAATAAAATATAACCAGGCATGGTAGTTCGTGTCTATAGTTCTGGCTGCTCAGAAGGCTGAGGTGGAAGGATCACCGGAGCCCAGCAGGTCGACACTGGGGTGGCTGTGAACGTGTGTGCCACTGCACTCCAGCCTGGGAGAAAGAGTGAGACTCCAACTCAAA
>NW_007256292.1:163679-186856 GCF_000164805.1 Carlito syrichta
AAAAAAAAAAGAAAAAAAGAGAGAGGGAGAGAGGCAAAGACAGACAGACAAAAAACCTCTGCGGTATCTCAAAACAAGCTGTCCAAAGAGCTGAACTGAAAAGAAAGAGAACAGGACAACCTAGTAATTATATACCTGTTTTCTAGAAAAGTCATGAGAGATAACTTTTCTGTCAGAAAAGCTGACTTGTTGTAGTAAGTCTGGCTTATCTTGTGTGAGAAGAAAATAATATTTCCTCTCTGAGCTTCAGTTTTCTCATTTTTAAATAATTATAGTCCCCAAACTGTTTCCAAAAACTATTAGGACACAGCAATACTGTTAAGTATTTTAGGCTCCTTCAGACAGTAATGAAAAATTCATCAAAGAAAGAAAGAAAAAAAAATTCAAAAATTTAGTTCAAGTTTAATAGTGAAAAATTGGGCATATATTTGTAAACATAATATGTCTCTACACATTAAACACAGTGCTGATGAGTACAGGTAGTGTTTCCTAACATTGATTTAGGTCCATACTGTGTCAGTTGCTGTCTCTCTCCTTCCCATAACCACCTCTCCAGCTGGAGAGATCTTTTAATTACCAAATTTCAAGAGTAATCATTTTTACATGCAAATACCTTGCCATAACATTTGAAGTTTTTCTTTTCTTTATTTTTTGAGTTGAAGTCTCATGCCGTTGCCCAGGCTGGAGTGCAGTGGCACACTCATGGCCACCCCATCGTCGACCTGCTGGGCTCTGGCTATCCTTCCACCTCAGCCTTCCGAGTAGCTGGAACTACAGGCATGCGCTGCCACACCTGGCTAATTTTTTTTTTTTTTTTAATTGTAGAGATAAGGTCTCGCCAAGTTGCCCAGGCTGTTCTCGAACCCATGGGCTCAGGCAATCCTCTCACCACGGTCTCCTAAAATGCTGGTATTATGGGCTTGAGCCACCGCACCTGGCCACATTTGAATTTTTTTTTTTTTTTTTTGAGTTGGAGTCTCATTCTGTCACCCAGACTGGAGTGCAGTGGCTGCTCCCGGCCACCGCCTGCGGGGCTCTGGCAATCCTTCCGCCTCAGCCTTCTGAGTAGCCGGAATTACAGGCATGCGCTACCATGCACGGCTGATTTTTTAATTTATTGTAGAGATGAGTTCTTGCCAAGTTGCACAGGTGGGTCTTGAACCCGTGGGCTCAGGTGATCCACTCACCTCAGCCTCCCAAAGCGCGGGATTACAGGCTGAGCCACCGAGCCCAGCTGGCTTTTCTTTTTAAAAAATTAATTAGTTCATTAAATTTGTTTTGAGTTGGGGTCTCACTCTGTTACCTAGGCTGGAGTGCAGTGACACGATCATGGCTCACTGCAGCCTCGACCTCCTGGGTTCAGACGATCCTTCTGCTGCAGCCTCATGAGTAGCTGGGACTACAGGTGCGTGGCTTTTCTTTAAAATGCTGCAAAACAGAATTGAATGCAAGATGTCAGAGAGGTTGAGCCTTGTGAAAAGACCACTGTCCACATGGACTAAGGCAGTCTTTCCCCCAGGGCTCCTGCATCAGAACACTCTGTCACCCGCACATCTCATCCCAGCCTGAGTCCCACAACACCCTGGGAGCCTCTTATCTGTTCCTTTCAGCAAACAGAAACAGGAAGCACTCACAGCAGCCTTAGCAGTAGGTCCAATCCCAAGAGCGCTCTGCTCTGGCAGAGAAGGGAAAGGCTTAAGCAGTCTCATTCCACCATCGGGAAATTTACATGCTTCTTTAGTCATCGATTTAAATCCCCACTTGAAAACAGCTTTAGTATCTAACATTGTAATGGAAATATTGTTTACAGAGCCAGAGAGAGAAAGAATCCCATAGAAAGCACACAACAAATTTCCAAACCAACTCACCTCTGTCACTGTATTTTTTTAGCTCATAATCAAAACAATATGACATCGATTGCATTTAAACAGTGTGTTAGGTTTCCCATTTCTCAGCTATTGTAAGTTTCACAGTGGTCCTGAAGGGGGATTTAGGAACCTGTTTTCTAGGTGAGGAGATAGCTTCAGAGACGGTAAACAAGTTGCCTCAAGTTTCATATCTAGTAAATTACAAAGCCAGGACTTCAGCTGGGAGTTCTGATAGTATCCAGGGTGACTTCCACTTCCCTCTGCTGCTGCCTGTGCATGCCACATTAGTGCAAGGTACACAGCTCATGGGAGTTCTGGTCCCAGTCAGGGATCCTTCCCCCACTTCATTCTGTTGCCACTTGTGAATTCCACATTCATGCAAGATATACACAGCTCATGGGGTAATGTGGTGGGGTCGGGCGGGGGAGAAGGGGCTAGCAAGGAGGGGCCAGCCCACCTTTTCTTTTCTTTCCTTTTTTTTCCTCTGTTGCCCAGGCTGGAGTGTAGTGGCATGCTCACCGTCACTGCAGCCTTGACCTGCTGGGCTCAGGCGATCCTTCCACCTCATCCCTCCAAGTAGCTGAAACCACAGGCGTGCACCACCACGCCTGGCTAATTTTTTGATTTATTATAGAGATGTGTTCTCACCAAGTTATAGCCCACCTTTTCTAAGGACTCTTAGAACAGAGTGCCTGCCAGCATTCCCAAACCACTCAGTCTGATTCTTGAGGGGTGATGGGAGGGGTCACTTCAAAGCTGAGCACTGTCCGGCCATCTGCCTGACCCCACACAGCAAGGTTCAACCCTTCAGGATCTGATGCAGAATAACAGAGTTCTGGGGTCTTTCTGAAAGACTCCAGGGCTCTTTGGTTTCCTTATGCAGAAACTGCATGCTGCAACAGTTGGCCATGGGCCCTTGTCTGTATCACACTCATTCATTCATTTATTCATCCATTTGTTAATTCATTGTCTTACCCTCCTCATTAAAACGTAAGCTCCTCAAGGGCAGGAATTTTCTGTTCACTGACAAATCTCAACAATTAACACAGTGGCTGGGACATTATGAACACTGAATAAAAACATGTTGAATTAATACCCACCTCTTATAAGCTCCCGGGTTTTACTAAATTACATCTCCCCATCACATGTGTTTACGAGGCCATGGGCAAAATCTCCAGAAGATAGGGAAACATGGTGGTGGCAGGGACATCCCCAGAGGAAGGTTCTCTCCATGAGGGGCCTTACTGCGATATACAGAAACAGCAGCTCAGCACCACCACCAATTATCTCTCAAAATAGCCACTGAAAACAAGGAGAGTTGATTAGAGTATAACATTTCTTTGTTTTAAAAAAAAATCCCTAGATGGTCTTTTGAAACAAAATTGTCGATTTTGACATGAAAGCAAGTGTGTATCATAATTGATAATGGAGATCCCTAAAGGAAACTGATGCTACATGTATTGATTATAACCGCTGCCTAAATGCTTAGGAAATAACAAGAGTTTCCCTACTGAAACACTGCACAGCTTAAAATGAGTAAAATTCAAGTCTTAGGGGTCTCGGGGTGGAGTCCAGTGCTGCCTACGCACAGGACTTGGCCTCTCAATTTCCGCAGCAGTTTTGAAGGGATAAAAGGAAGAAGGGAGGGAAGAAATAAGGAGGGAGGGAGGGAGGCAGGAAGAAAGAGAGGGCGGATAGGACAGGGTTGGTTGGGAAGGAGGTGCTTTAAGTGATAGGCACAGTTTTGTGTTGTTTTACGAGGGGGAGGGGAGAATCATTCTTTGGAGGGCAGACCCCTTGTGATACAGGCTTCTCCTAGGTAAGCGTGCCTGGGCAACTTGGCGAGACCTCATCTTTACAATAAAAAATCAAAAATTAGCTGGGCATGGTAGCACGTGGCTGTAGTTCCAGCTACTTGGAAGGCTGGGGCGGAAGGATTGCCGGAGTCCAGCAGGTCGAGGCTGCGGTGACCGGGAGTGGCCACTGCACTCCAGTCTGGGTGACAGAGTAAGACTCCAACTCAAAAAAAAAAAGAAAAGAAAAGTAAATTTCCTGCACTACTTTCTGCACACTTAATAGCAAACTTAATTTTTGGCGATTATTTGCCTGGTAACACAATTCTATCATTTCATAGGCATAACCTTTTTGGGTCACATTCAGAATATTGGTTATTGTTCTAAAAATTTCAAATGTGACCAGGTGCGGTGGCTCAAGCCTGTAATACCAGCACTTTAGGAGACTGTGGTGAGAGGATTGCACAAGTGTGCTAGGAACCCATCGGCATCAGTGTACCAGCGAGCATTGTTGTAAGAGGTTGTGTTTGTTTTCTGGAGATTCATTCAATGAGTTTGCCCATTTCACTATGGGTGATTTACCAGCACACCTGCCCACACCACGCTGAGTGTTCAGCAGTTTTTGACCAATAACAGCATGACTCCCTTGCCCCACCCTCCCTATTCACTTATTCTTGCCTGAGCAACTTTTTCTTGTTTCCCCAGATGAAAGAAGTCCTCAAAGGGAAACATTTTGCCCATGTAGAAGGGGTGAAACAAAAAAACAGCAGAAGCACTAAAGGACATCCAAATTGACGAGTGCAAAACTGTTTTGAGAAATGGAAAAAGAGTCTCCATAGGTGTATTGCATCATACAGAGAGTACTTTGAAGGTGACTGAAGTTTAAACATGAAAGAATAAACACCCATTTTTTATAAATAAATTCTGGGGTTTTTTTGGGTCCCCCTTGTATCTTTTTTTTTTTTTTGAGTTAGTGTCTCACTCCACTGCCCAGGCTGGAGGGCAGGGGCACACTCAGGGCCACCACAGCCTCGACCTGCTAGGTTCAAGTAATCCTTCTGCCCCAGCCTTCCAAGTAGCCAGAACTACAGGCATGCGCTACCATGCCCGGCTAATTTTTTTTATTTACTGTAGAGACAGGTCTCACCAAGTTACCAGGGCTAGTCTTGAACCTGCGGGCTCAGGCAATCCGTTCACCTCGGCATCCCAAAGTGCTGGGATTATAAACTGAGCCACCGAGCCTGCCTCCCCTTGTATCTTATCTAATATTTAAACACACACACATACACAAATTAACTCAGTTCTCAAGGAGTTTGATAAGTACCAAAAAAAATGGATTTCATAAGTTTACGTCAGTAAAGCTCAGAGGATACATTGTTCAATAGGATCCAGTTTTTTGCGTGGTGTACTTTCTTTCTTATTTAAAAATACTTCCAGGCCAGGCGCGGTGGCTCAAGCCTGTAATCCCAGCACTTTGGGAAGCTGAGGCGAGAGGAATGCCTGAGCCCAAGGGTTCGAGACCAGCCTGGGCCACTTGGTGAGACCTCATCTCTACAATTAATCAAGAAAAATTAGCCAGGCATGGTGGTGTGTATCTGTATTTCCAGCTACTTAGAGGGCTGAGGTGGAAGAATCGCCTGACCCCCAACCTGTCGAGACTGTGGTAGCCGTGAGCACTACACTCCAGCCTGGATGACAGAGTGAGACCTAAGGCCCCATCGAGCACTCTGTCATGCCCGGTCACTTGAGGCAGTGATGTCCTGGAGCTGGTTCAGCTTACAGGGCCTTGTGTGCCAATCATCCCAACTGTAAGTTCAGCAACATCACATTGGTAGCTTGAAAATGGTCGTGATAAAAGCATTTACAGCACAGAAATCGGCAAACACTATAAATCAGGGCTTTGTATTTTTTCAGGATCTCATTGTTAAACATTTTCCAACATACCACTTGCCTGGTGAGTCATTTTAAGAATGGAAGTGTAAGGTGGCCAACCATGGCCCTGGAGAAGAGAGTATATCGATATCTATCTTTTGTGGAGTTGAGGGAAAGCTACCTCTCTCCCTAGTTTGGAAGATTGTGGGAAAAAAATAGATCAGTTATCTTTTGGGCAAAAAGGTACTGTAAGCCGGGCTCGGGCTCAGCCTATAATCCCGCACCTTTGGGAGGCTGAGGTGAGTGGATTGCCTGAGCCCGAGGGTTCAAGACCCACCTGGGCAGGCGAGACCTCATCTCTACAGTAAATCAAAAAATCAGCCGGGCGTGGTAGCACATGCCTATAATTCTGGCTACTTGGAAGGCTGAGGCAGAAGGATCGCCGGAGCCCAGCAGGTCGAGGCTGCGGTGGCCGGGAGCGGCCACTGCACTCCAGTCTGGGTGACAGAGTGAGACTCCAACTCAAAAAAAAAAAAAAAAAGGACTGTAATGCTCTACCCCTACCAAAGTTCAAGTGAGGAAGACTTGTTAGAGAATCATGGTTCAATCCCAAGTATTAGCAGTATTAGCAAAGGGGAACAAGATCCTGATGTATGAGGTGGAACCCAAAAAACCCCAAAAGTTATCTAAAAATTGTCTTTATTTTTACATGTTTAAACTTAAGTTACCTTCACAGTGTTCTCTGTTTGATGCAATACACGTTTTGAGATGCTTTTCCCACTGCTCAAAACAATTTTTGAACTTGTCAGTTTGGACGCCTTTTTGTGCTTCTGCCATTTTTCGTTTTGCCTCTTCCACACCAGCAAAATGCTTCCTTTTGAGGACTTTTTTCAGCTAGGGGGGAAAAAAAAGTTTCTCAGTCGAGATCAAGTGAAAAGAGAAGATGAGGCATGGAGGTCATGCTGTTCTTGATCAAAAACTGCTGAACACTCAGCACAAAGTGAGCAGGTGTGTTCATAAATCACCCATCATGAAATGGGCAGACATGTTGAAAGAATCTCCGAAAAAAAAGTTAACTGAAGCCAAATGCAGCCTCTCATGCAGCCAATGGGTTCCTAGACACCTACCTAGCAGGGGAAGCCTGTACTAAAATGGCCTGCCCTCCAAAAAATAATTCCTTTTTTGAGTGGGTTCCCCCCTCGTCAAAGTACTCTGAGGTCTAGATCTGGTCCAGACTCAACACAAAGTCTTTGAAAATTTGGGAGAGGGCTATGGATGCCCCAGTTGTGTCATGCCTCAGTCATGCCATGCTTTGGGAATCCATGACTGTGACCTTAAAGTAGGAAGCACCTCTGTAATACTTAAGAGGGTCCCAAAGTCATGTGCTCCCTAGCACGGAATTGGTCTTCAAAAGCAACATTGTGACACAACCAGAAGCAATGGATAGTAACCACTCTAACTCTAGTCAACCCCTAGAGTCTGTTATCAAATAAGGCAGGTAGAGGGGACACCTTGTAGAACAGAGTTCAAGAGGGAAATACTGGGCTTCTTGCTAACAAGGGAGTATGTCTGCTCACGCAATGGCATTATACCCAGAGAACATTTTCTGTGTATATATAATTATATTTTCAAGTTTTAAGAATGATTATCACTAAATGGTGGTATTGTGAATGATCTTCTTCTCCTCCCCCTCCTCCTTTTCCTTCTTTTGAGTTGAGGTCATGTTTTCAACTCCATGCCCAGGCTGGAGTGCAATGGTATGATCACGGCTCACCACAGCCTCAAACTCCTGGGCTCAGGCAATCCTTCCACCTAGGCCTCCCAATTAGCTGGGACATGATGCTACACCTGGCTAATTTTTTAATTTTTTTGTAAAGGTGAGGTTTCCCTATGTTGCCCAGGCTGGTCTCAAACTCCTGGGCTCAGGTAATTTTCCTACCTTGGCCTCCCAAAGTACTGGGATTACATGCATGAGCCACTACACTCAGCCTATGATCTTCTTTATGCTTTATTTTCTACAGTTACTTAAGAAAACAGAAGCCTAAACCCATGTGTCTTACTATTACATCAAAAACATTCAAGCTCCTCCTAATGGCAGGGAGTTGCTCCCAGACCCAGGGTTTTTTTTCCCCCTGCTTTAGGGTTAATGGGTTGCACCCTCGAATCCAGACTATTCTCTGACCTGGATCCAGGGTTTGCTATACTCAAGGCACAGTGGTGAATAGCAGCTTTGGGGTTCAGCTGTGCGCAGACCCTTGGACTTAGGAAGGGGATAGGCTGAATAGTCTCAGCAGAATAGGGAAGAAAAACAATCACAGACAAGAGCCCCAGACTCCTACCCTATGAAGGTCCCTATTCACAGTTGCTCCCAGCAAGTCCTGAACTGTATCAGGTGAATATGACTGTAACCGATTTTTTATCTTTTTATTAAATGTCTTTAATGTTGTGTTTTTACATTTAAAAACACAATTAAAAAAGGAAAATGGGCTGGGCACGATGGCTCATGCCTGTAATCCCAGCACTTTGGGAGGCTGAAGCAGGAGGATTGCTTGAGCCTAGGAGTTTGAGACAAACCTGGGTAACACAGCAAGACTTCATCTCTACCAAAAAAATAATAAGAAAAAATAAAAAAATTAGCTGGGTGTAGTGGCGCACAATTGTAGTTCCAGCTACTTTGGAGGCTGAGGCAGGAAAATCACCTGAGCCCAGGAGTTTGAAGCTGCCGTGAGCAATGATAGCACTCCAGTGTATCACTGGGTACCACCGCACTCCAGTGTGGACAACAAAGTGAGATCCCGACTGAGTATTTAAGTAGGTACTCCACAGTCAAGGTGACTTTTGTGCCAGTTTTCCTTGCTGGGTCTCTGAAAGGGGATTTTTTGTGCACTGAAGAGGGGGAAGGGGACTTATCTTCTCATGTGACCTTGACTTTAGAGCAGGCATGTCCAACCCACAGCCCACAGGCTGCATGTGGCTCAGGATAGCTAGTAACACAGCCCCACAAAATCTTTTATCATGTGTTTTAAGCATTTATTTTCTTCGTGACGCATGCATAATTACATTTTTAGCATTTATTTTCTTCGTGACCCCATGCATAGTTCCATTTTTGAAGTTCACAATTATGCCTTATTCTTGACATTGCTTTTTGTCAGCGCATACATTTGTGTGCAGCTGTTTTCATTATGAAGCACACGAAGAGCAACATTCCAACAAGCATCTCTTTCTTTCTTTCTTTTTTTTTTTGAGCTGGAGACTCACTCTGTTGCCCAGACTGGAGTGCAGTGGCCACTCCTGGCCACTACAGCCTCAACCTGCTGGGCTCTGGTGATCCTTCTGCCTCAGCCTTCCAAGTAGCTGGAACTACAGGTACATACCACCACGCCTGGCTAATTTTTGATTTATTGTAGATATGAGGTCTTGCCAAGTTGCCTGGGTGGGTCTCGAGCCCGCTGGCTCAGGCAATTCACTCACCTCAGCCTCCCAAAATGCTGGGATTACAGGCTGAGCCACCGAGCCTGGCCCCAACAAACATCTCTGACAAGCACCTTGAGAACTCACGAAGAATTGTGACCACTTCCATTGAACCAGTCATTGGTAGATTCGTTTTACAAAAACAAGGTCAAATTTCCCACTAGTTTTATATTGCTCTCATTTTTCTAAACCTTATAATAAAAAATTTTTTGAAAGTCTTATTATATCTATACACTAACTATATTATTAATATATCACTTATGTGTGGCCCAGGAAATTTCCTCTTTACTCATACAGCCCAGGGAAGCCAAAAGGTTGGACACCCCTGGTCTAGAGAGATGTGTTTCCTGAAAGCCAGGAGACAGATGCCTGAGGCCTATGGCTCCACTTCACTGTCCTCCTCTCCCAGGTCGATGATAGGCGTCTCTGTGACAGACAGAGCCAGAGCAGGAACTAGTCAACCACAGACTCTAATAACTCCCTCTCTATACATGTCAGTGTGGGATCAGCAAGATCTAAATTGAAATGTGTGGTTGGATGGCTTT
The DNA here is from genome assembly GCF_000164805.1 of Carlito syrichta. Lineage (NCBI taxonomy): Eukaryota > Metazoa > Chordata > Mammalia > Primates > Tarsiidae > Carlito > Carlito syrichta. Next base: position 173,229 of record NW_007256292.1, read on the forward strand.
CTGTAAATGTGCCTCTAAGTCTTTTTGCGCCTCTAAGTCTTTGCAGAAGTTAAAACCTCCTCCAGGGAAAGGAAAAAAAAAAGTCCTAATGTGGCTGGCTACTGTCCACTGTTCCCGGATGAACTAGTCCAGCTGTTTCCCTTGTGGTCGGTCAATCGAAGACAAGAGGGAGAAACTGGAAGAAAGTGGGTTTATTTCTGTCACCAGGTTACAGGGAGATGGGCAGTATCATCATTACCAGAATACGTACTCCAAGGCAATACCACTTACTCCAAATTTATATCCAATAGCCACTCACCCACCCCCAAGACTAAATTAACAAGGGCAGATGCAAGTTCTCCTAATCCTCCTTCACTCATTCCCATACTGAATTTACAAGTCCTACAGTCAGTGTGGGCATGACCCAAGATCTAATCATGTTGATGGCTCCTTAAGGGGGGATGGAAAGTTACGACAATTAAAGAAGCTACCTGGGTACACTCAGATAAACAACTTTGAGTCAAACATGAGAGATCGAAGAAACCTTGTTCCCAGAGCCTTGGTCTATAATAACCCCTGGCTTTTTTCACAGAGGTAACGCAGAGGAGAATGGATTTTTGTTACTGATGGAAAGGGGAATGGGATTTGAGGGAACGGGCTACTCTTCAGAAAGTGGAATCTGAGAGCGAAAGCTTATATATTTCTCCTTTACTAGGAAACAGAGGATGATAATGACGATGATTAGCTCAACCCTGGTCTCCAGGTACAGTGGCTCATGCCTGAAATCCCCAGGGGAGGCCAAGGCAAGAGGATTGCTGGAGGCCAGGAGGTGGAGGCCAGCCTGGACAACACAGCAAGACCTCATCTCTACAAAAAATCTAATTAATTAAATACACAAGCTCTGCTTCAGGACTGTCTATCCAGGAGAGAAAAGGAGAAGAACATATCCACCAGCTCCCATCTGGAAGTTCCACCACATGGGGTTTTGCCCTGCACTTCCTGTTGTGTATGTGTAGGCACCAGGTGGGGCCTGTCCTCAGCTTCCTGTGTCTCAGCATCAATAGGGGAGCCCAAGGACAAAAGGGAAGAGTCACAAGCAGGAAACTGGGCACTGTCAGGGGGCACCTGCATGAGGTTGGTTGTGGCCCATGCACAGCTGGTCACCATTGCAGCCACTGGAACTGGAGACAGTTTCTAAAGTGGGTGTGAAATACCGGCTAGAGGGAGGTGTGCAAAAAAAGTTGCAGAATCATGGAAGTGGTTGATTAGCTTGGTAGAGAAGTGGGAGAATTGGTGGAGAGTGAATCCTTTTATTAGGAAGAAGAAAACTATGTCTGACCTGTGATGGCATACTACAGATGATTAGGACTCACTGTGTGCGACAATGGCCGGAGAGTTGGGAGTTTAATTGTAGACCACATGGAGGCATTTAGTGCTTTAGAAAAGAGTGTATGAAAATAAGAACTTGGTAGCAAGTCAATGATCCACATGAGTTTCCTCAATAGTCACTTAATGTATAATGATCATATTAAAAAAAATCCATGTTGAGAGACTTCGGGGTGACCCTAGTTAAGATGTGACTGTCAAGACTCTGTGGTCTTGTAGCGAGAATCTCTACAGAGAGAGATGGGACACCGAGGCTTCTTTGCCGGGAAACAGCATTTATTTGTGCAGGCAAAGGCTCAGCAGATTCACATCCAAAGGCTGAGCCCTGAACACAGGGAGGCATTGCCTTATATACCTTTTAGTTTCTTTGTCTCCCATACAAGGCAGCAGTTTGGCATTATCCATTTGATTGTAACTGGAGGCAGCATTTAGCATTACTTGTTATACACTGATTGGTTTTACATAATTATTTCATTTGCATGTCCTATTTGCTGATTGGCTTACAAGATCACCTTCTTGATTGAATTTCACCAAAAGTTTAAACATGTTGCCCACCAAAGTGAAAAGCCCACGAAAAGAGTAGCACAAAGAAGCAGGAAGTAACTTATTTTTCCTTTTCTTATTCCTGCATTTTCAGAAGGGCTTCTGCCTCAATCTTACTGGCTGAATTCTTTTTTTTTTTTTTCCAGTTAGTGTCTCACTTTGTTGCCCAAGTTGGAGTGCAGGGGCATGATCAGGGTTCAATGCAGCCTCATCCTCCTGGGCTCAGGTGATCTTTCTGCCTCAGCCTCCTGAGTAGCTGAGACTACAGGCATCCACCACCACGCTTGGCTAATTTTTTGATTTTGTTTTTTTTTGTAGAGACAAGTTTTCACTATGCTGCCCAGGCTGGTCTTGAACTCCTGGGCTTAAGGAATCCTCTCGCCTGGGCCTCTCAAAGTGCTGGGATTTGGCATGAGCCACTGCACCTTAAAATTCAGTTTAAGCCTGGGCTTGGTGGCTAAGCACTTTGGGAGACCGAGGCGAGTAGATTGCCTGAGCCCATGGGTTCGAGACCAGCCTGGGCAAGGTTGGCAAGACCTCGTTTCTACAATAAATCAAAAATTAGCCGGGCGTGGTAATGCGCGCCTATAATTCCAGCTACTTGGAAGGCTGAGGTGGAAGGATCACCAGAGCGCAGCAGGTTGAGACTGCGGTGACCAGGAGCATTGCCACTGCACTCCAGTCTGGGCGACAGAGTGAAACTCCAACTCAAAAAAAAAAAAAAATTTAGCTTAATATGCTAGTGTTTCCCCCTCAAAGCAATTCTAACCCATGACTGATGTGTGAAATGCCTCTCTCAAGTTTACCAGGTTGGCTCTTTTCCAATCAGTCAGATTTTTCCAGGGTCTGAATGTTGGGCATTATAAAGGCCAGAAAAGACAAACCAAAGAAAGAGAAGCTGTGATTCTTGATCGCAGAAAAGTTACCACTGTTCAGCTGCTGAGATCAGAAAATGCACAGAAAACAGTTCAGACACATGAAACAAAGTCAGATGATCCCAACTCACAGGAAAGCAAGAAAAAAATTTCAGTGCATGGGGTTCATCTGGGAAGATTTCCTGAGGAAGCTTTTAAAGCAATGCGTATTAAGAAGGATGAGTCCTGCATACGATTTTACGGAGAGAAGATGGGATTCAGCCTTCCAGGTGATAGAATATCACACACAAACTCACCAGAAAATACTTTGAGGACTAAAACATGGTGGGCGTATGTGGAACAGAGAAAGAAATAACAGGAACATTGGATTTCTTACTGAGAGACCCAAGAGATTAAAAAAAAAACTCTAAGAGAACTATTACTATATGAATTCCTACCCCACGTTCACTGTATGTGTTTGCAGTGTTTGTACTTAGAATTTTGTTAAGTTTAATTTTTGTTTGTCTCATAAAATAACCGATTGCTTCCGCAACTGCTGCTAGCAGTATGTGAATGTCAAGTAATAAACCCCTCCCGGTCATTCCTTTGCTTAGCCTGCCTGCTTGCTAAACTTAGCTTATCTGACATTCCACTCTGCTCATTTAGCAGCTCCCCCGTCAATCACAGGTAGCTGAGCGGACCAGACCAATCCCAGGTGCCCCCGTACCCATTAGGAGAAATTACCCTATCATGTAAAAACAAGTTTAAAGTTCTTTCCCCTCCCTCTGTAATGATGTATAAAAACTGCTTGCCATGCTGGATCGGGGGTCTCGTCCCTGAAGCTGCTGCTTCGGGCGTGAGCCCAGACTCGAGCCTGAATAAAGACCCTTGTGTGTTTGCATCAGAGCTGGCTCTTTGTTGGTCTCTCGGATTCTGAAATTTGGGTTTAACACTTACAAGGAAATAATATTCAAGGGTTTTTTTAGAAAGCTGCTATTATTTTTAAAATTATACAAACAATTCATGTTAGTTGTAGGAAAATTTGAAATACAAATAAGCAAAAAAGAAAAGAAAGGAAGGAAGGAAAGAAGAAAAAAAGGGACTGAATGTTTGAGTGGCTCACTGTGATGGTGAGTCAGATCTGGGGCTGTGGAGAGACATGCCCTCGAATGTTTCTGAATGTCTATGGGATGTCATTGAGTTGTACAATTTCTGTTGATTTTGGATATAGCATTCCATGTGGCTCTCCAACTCCAACTCCAACAAGGTCTTGTGACGTTTCCCAGCTTGGTCTAGAACTCCTAGGCTCAAGCAACCCTCCTGCCTCAGCTTCCCATAGTGCTGGGATTACACGCGTGAGCCACAGTGCCTGGCCCCAATTGTATTTCAATATTGTTAGGCTAAGCTGGGCTCGGTGGCTCAGCCTGTAATACCCCGCGCCTTTGGGAGGCTGAGGTGAGTGGATTGCCTGAGCCCACGAGTTCGAGACCCGCCTAGGCAGGTGAGACCTCATCTCTACAATAAATCAAAAAATCAGCCGGGCGTGGTAGCGCGTCCCTGTTAATTCCGGCTACTCGGAAGGCTGAGGCGGAAGGATCGCCAGAGCCCAGCAGGTCGAGGCTGTGGTGGCCGGGAGCGGCCACTGCACTCCAGTCTGGGCGACAGAGTGAGCCTCTGACTCAAAAAATAAATAAATAAAGTAAATAAATAAATACTGTTAGGCTAAATTAAATTTTCCTCTCAAGTTCTTGAGTGTTGAATGACTCCTTTTATAATGGATGGGAAAAAAGCAATGCACCGAAGGAAAGGAAGACTTTCATAATTACATAGGTCATAAAATATAATTTTCTACTCCTAAGAGACTCCTTGATGGGCAAATCTACATCTAGAAATTAAAGGTCAGAAAATTTCATTAAATGGATTCCTAAGTATTTTTAAATTGTGATTAAAGGAATGTGGTTAGAATTCTTCTGTCCTGGAGCATCTGATGGGAGTAGAGTATGAGAAAACCCCATACTCTTCATTGTGTTAAACTGTCATGTGAATTTTAATTTCTCTTTCCAGAAAATGTAAAAGAACAGGGTAGAGGTAAGGGATTACACATAATCTAGAGACCAGCGGACACCAATGCCAACACTGTCTTATAAACATTTGTAGCAAACATATGCTCCTGTTTTCATGGTTAGTCTTGAGTTCAAAGTATGTTTGTTTTGTTTTTGTTTTTTTTTTAGAGTTGGAGTCTCACTCTGTTGCCCAGGCTGGAATGCAGTGGCATGCTCACAGCCACCGCAGCCTCATCCTGCTGGGCTCAAGTGATCCTTCCACCTCAGCCTTCCAAGTAGCCGGAACTACAGGCGTGTGCTACAATGATCGGATAATTTTTGGATTTATTATAGAGACGAGGTCTTGCCAAGTTGCCCAGGCTGGTCACGAGCCCCTAAACTCAGGAAATCCTCTCACCTCTGTTTCCCAAAGTGCTGGGATTACAGGCTTGAGTCACTGTGCCTGGTCCAAAGTATGTTTTTCAATAAAGATTATGTATGGCTGGGCCCAGTGACTCATGCCTGTAATCCCAGCACTTTAGGAGGCCAAGGCGGGAGAATCCCTTAGCCCAAGTGCAAAACTAGCCTGGGCAACAGAGTGAAACCCTGTCTCTACAGAAAATACAAAAATTAGCCAGGGATGGTGGCACAAGCCTGTAGTCCCAGCAACTCGAGAGGTTGAGGGAGAAGGATTGCCTGAGCCCAGGAGGTCGAGGCTGCAGAATGCTGTGATTGTGTCACTGTACTCCAGCCTGTGCAACAGGGTGAGACTCCAGCTCAAAAATAAGTAAATAAAATAATAAAAGTGAAAACAATTGGCTTATTTTTTAAAGTCAAATTTAATTTTTCATTTTTTTGGTGTTCATTTTTAAAAGGTTTTTGAGAGATAGAATCTCATTCTGTTGCCCACATTGGAGTGCAGTGGTGGACTCATAACTCACTGGAACCTCTAAGTGATCCTCCCAACCCAGCTTCCTGAGTAGCTGTTACTACAGGCATGCGCCACCACATCTGGCTAATTTTTTTATTTTTTATTTTTTTAAGAGATGGGTTTCACTATGTTACCCAGGCTAGTTTCGAACTCCTGGCCTCAATTCTCCCACCTCAGCCTCCCAAAGTGCTGAGATTACATGTGCGAGTCACTGCCCCAGGCCTTTATTTTTCATTTCAATTTAAAAATAAATGTATACACTAATAGACCACAGTACCTGTAGAAAAATCTTGTAATTAAAATCAAGAATTCACCATGAACCCTAAACAGATTTTCCTTGTATCACAAAATAGATGAGTGTCAGAAAAATTGCTACAAATCAACTCCTCTTTTCTCATAAACATTCACTGTAAAAAAAGATGTATCCATTGGCAAGAAAAAAACCTTTGGTTTTTCTGAAGTCAAGATGGCATCCAAACCCAGAGCATGCTGGGCACTGTAGACTCCAGAGATGTCAGACCTAACTGGTGTCGTCCTGTCCATCCAGCTTCCTCCATTTGCCCAATGAACATTGCAGAACCATCCTGACACCAGGCTTTTCCCCAGTCCTCTCATTCCCTTGTTTTCCTAGTCCACAGGAATTTCTGCTCGGCAGAACTAAGTCTGACTTTGAAACTCTGCTCCTTTCTTTCTCCTTTAGTTGAAGAAATAAAAGTGCTCCTAGCATGCCTTCACTCATCTTTGCCAGCTAACTCCTACACATGCTTCAAAAATCAGATCAGATGCCTCCTCTTCCTGGAAACCTACTCTGACAAGCGGGTCTCCCATTGTTCCACTAAACTTATTTGCTTAAATAATGTACGTACTGACAGATTATTCACGCCAGATGATTCTTAACATAAAAGCTTCAGATTTTATAAAACAAATTACTAATTTATTTTACATAAATAAGTAAATTACTGATAAGCTAAATATTTAACAGAGCACAAATATACATCCAAGATAGACTCTATGGTGATTTTAAAATTCCCATTTGTTGTGGCAGAAATGGAGACTTATGCCTAAATATTCATTTCACTTCTTCTATAGTACGATAGCCATATTATAAGTTTATATCTGGGCACACAGTCTCCCAAAGCACATTTCCCAGGCTCCCGGGCAGCAAGGTGTAGCCATGTAACTCAGTTCCGGCCCTCAGTACCTGAGCAGAAGTTCCCTTTAAGTTGGATCCCTAAAGGGAGAGGCTGAGAGCCCTTGTTTTCGTTCACACTGGCTTGAATGTGGGTGGCCATTGTGGTGATGATCCATCTAAGATCACACCGAGGAGAGCAACGCCTTCAGGATGGTGGAAAAGAGACAGGCGGAGCCAGGGACTGCTGTCCCAGGGGATACAATTTCTGCCCAGATTGCTAGGTAAGGTAAAGGCACATATCACACACTCATTACCTATTTGGGAAAAATGCTACTGACTGCCTTACCAGGAACCAGGTACTTCCTAGGAACAGAGTAGGTCTATGGAGATAAAAGATGAAGCCCCTGTCTAAAAGAAGCTGCTGGCCTAGTAAGGAGAGGGACTATTAAAACATTTTATATATATATACTAATTCTGTGACAGAATTAACTACAGGTGCTCTGGGAGTGTATATGGGGGAAGTTCAGGAAGGGCTTCCTGAAGGAGGTGACGTCGATTCTGATTTCTAAGCAAAGTGAAGGAGTTAACAAGATGTGAAGAGCAAGAGGGAACAACATATACATAGACAGTGAGACAAGAGAGAGCAGGGTGCTTTCCGGTGGGAAGGCAGTAAGGCAGTGGAGCTCAGTGATTAGGGACACAGGCTCTGCAGTCAAACAATGCTGGTTCAAATCCAAGTTTAAGCAGCTTACCATTTATTAGCTCTATGACCTTAGGTGAGTTACTTAACCTCTCTGCATCTGCCACCTATAGTTGTCATTAAGCCTAAATGAGAGAACCCATGTGAAAATACTTAGCACAGCATTTTTTTTTTTTGAGGTGGAGTCTTACTCTATTGCCCAGACTGGAGTGCAGTGACACGCTCCCGGCCACCACAGCCTCAACCTGCTGGGCTCCGGCAATCCTTCCGCCTCAGCCTTCCAAGTAGCTGGAACTACAGGCACATGCTACCACGCCTGGCTAATTTTTTGATTTATTGTAGAGATGAGGTTTCGCCAACTTGCCCAGGCGGGTCTTGAACCTGCGGACTCAGGCAATCCACTCACCTCAGCCTCCCAAAGTCCGGGATTACAGGCTGGGCCACCGAGCTCTGCTTAGCACAGCATTTAACAAGCAGTACAGAACACATTCAATAAATGTTACTCCAAAAAAGAAAAACATAGGCTGGGCACAGTGGTTCATGCCTATAATTCCAGCATTTTGGGAGGCTGAGGCAGGATTGGTTGAGATCATTTCAAGACCAGCCTAGGCAACACAACAAACATTCATCTCTACAAAAAAAAATTAGCCAGGCATGGTGTGCACCTGTTGTCCCAGCTATTCAGGAGACTGAGGCAGGAGAATCACCTGAAGCCAGTAGGTCGAGGCTGCAGTGAGCTGTGATTGTACCACTGCACTGGGCGACAGAGTGAGATCCCAACTCAAAAAAAAAAAAAAGGTGCAACTGGAATTCAGAGGGCAAAGTGTGAAGACTTAACAGAGAGTCCATATTCTGGAAGGTACTGTCTATGACCAGATCATGAAAGAGTTTAGATGGCGTCCTAAAGCCTAAGGGAAACTTCTAAAGGGTCTTAAGTAGGAGGCTGACATTGTCTGATAGATTTCCGCCTTGGAGAGCTCCAGTTGGTCACAGAGTGGCACATGGATCAAAAGGGTCAGGCTTTCTTTCCAAAGGAATCTCATTAGCTCTGCACACACACCAAACCCCGCCCCCAAAAAAACCCACTCTACACATTGCACCCCCTAGAATATGTATTTTTGTGTATTCTAGATGGTGAAAATGGGGTGGACCAAGTAGTATAAACAGATGATTTACCGGATCATGGCAATTTGCAACTCTGATGGGGGCTCACTGCCTTGTCTCTATCTTGGAAATCTATAGCAATTGCCAGGCATGGTGGCTCAGCCTGTAATCCCAGCACTTTGGGAGACCAAGGTGAGAGGATTGCCTGAGTCTGTGGGTTCGAGACTAGCCTGGATAACTTGGTGAGACGTTGTTTCTACAATAAATTGCACACACACATACACACACAAAAACTAGCCTGGTGTGGTGGTGTGTGTCTATAGTTCCAGCTACTTGGAAGGCTGAGATGGAAGGATCGCCTAAGCCCAGCAGGTCAAGGCTATGGTGACTGTGAGCATGCCCTCCGGCCTGGGTGATGAGAGTGAGAAAGAAAGAAAGAAAGAAAGGAAGGAAGGAAGGAAGGAAGGAAGGAAGGAAAGAAATCTACAGCAACATGTGTTGCTAAGAAAACACTTCCTTGTTCATATGACCAAGACTATCATTTTTCCATGTAGGTTTAGGCTATTACAGAAGGGTCTCTCACAGGCAGATGTAAATGCACTGAAGTTTTTCTCAGGATGCAACCTAATTTATCTCTTTGTCTGCTTTTTCCATGCAAGCATATTAGGAAAATCCTCAGAACTTCATCCATTTGTTGACATACTTTGGAAGACCCAAGTGTATTGAACAGAGCATTGGGAGCAGAGTGCTGCTGCAGGGAGTTTTCCAGAAAATCTCCACTTGGAGCTGGATGGACTAGCCCTTATCAAGTAATGATTTTTCTTGTTTCAGAAATGGGGGTTATCAATACAGTTGTGATCCTTTTTCTTAAACAAAGAATGCCAAACAAGGTTTGTACACTTTCTTGTAAAATATCTGCACATCTACACTGAAGGAGAATAAATAACATATGCAATTCTTGCTGGAAGGTGGGGAGATAGCTTTCCTTCACAAATAAATAAGATAAAATCACCACAAACCTAGAGTTAATGGAATTTATCCATGGATAATGAATATAAGGAAATTCACCAATATTCTGAAATCTCCTTCAGGAAAGACAACAAAAAGCACTAGAGTACCACCTGTGTTTTTTGGAAGGGTTACCAGTCAGGTCTGGAGAGTCTCAGCTACAAAGGCATAGGTGTCCTCTTGTTTATCGTCTGCCCCAGTCACCAAGGGGACAAAATCAACCTTCAAGGCCTTATTTCTTCAGACAATTAAAGAGTCTCATCTTCAAGTAGGAACTAAAAATGGACGTGGAGTGATGGAAAATCACCTGTTGAGTACAATGTGTATAGATGAGGGGCATGGATACACATAAAGCCCAGCTCAAAAACCATTTGTACCCCCTAAAGTTACTGAAATAATTTTTTTTTAAAAACAGGGTTGGTAATATTTGAATATTGTTGAGACATGACTTTTTTTTTTTTTTGAGTTGGAATCTCACTCTGTCGCCCAGACTGGAGTGCAGTGGCATGCTCCTGGTCACGGCAGCCTCGACTGGCTGGGCTCCGGCGATCCTTCCGCCTCAGCCTTCCAAGTAGCTGGAACTACAGGCGCGCACTACCACACACGGCTAATTTTTGATTTATTGTAGAGACGAGGTCTCGCCAAGTTGCCGGCCGAGACATGACATTTGATGTGTGAAATCCTTTGGCCTGTTTTTGTTTCTTGGGTTCCCAAAGTGTATATGACCTGTTATGATCAAACAGATCATAAGTAGTTATAATCCCTGGAAGGATGGGGATGCATAGGGAACAGCCCCTCTAGCTGTTCCCCACATTCTTGGACAAGGCTGGATCTGAAAACTTCTCCTGAAGTCACCAGCTCCTAAGAGCATTCTATGTCTAAGAGGAAAAAGTAAACACCAGCAATCTTTCTGAAGAACGCTGATCCAGAGGGCAAGACCAGGACCTGTACAATAGAATGCATGTCTGAGGCCAGAGAAGTAACTAGAAGATGCAGCAAGTAGTCTGAAGCCAACAGGGATCTAGAAGGATGAAATGAAGGAGAAGCCTGGATATTGAGATGGGCTAGATTTGGAATGTCAAGGAGGAATGGTCTAAGAACATACCCTAAAGATACTTGATTGTGATGTGATGCTTCATCTTGACAAAGTTGAGAATGTAATTGTGTTGCTTTTATGGGTTCAAAAGCAAGGCCTCAAAAAGGCAGCCTTCCACCAGTGTCTAGTGGCAGATCCTTGGGTATGCAAAAAGGACCCTGAACCATAGACCTGTTGTAGGTAGAGAAGCCTCAGCACTTAGCAGAACTCCTCGCCTACTACTTGGCAACCAGGACCTTGATGAGTCTTTGGGTCTGACATCACTGGCCAAAGGATTAAAAGCAGAGATCTCACCCACTCAGAGTGAGAATTCCGAGGTTGAACTGTCTGTTTCTGCTGTTATAACAAAATATCTGGGAAACTGATAAATAATATAAATGTATTTCTCACAGTTCTGGAAGCTGGAAAGTCCAAGATCAAAGTGACAAGCAGATTTGGTGCTTGTAAGGACATACTTTCTGCTTCAAGATGGCCACCTTCTCCCTGGGTCCTCACATGGCAGGAAGGGAGTGAATGTTATTGAACTCCTGGGCTCAGGCAATTCTCTCACTTCTGCCTCCCAAAGTGCTGGGATTATAGGCATGAGTCACTGCATCTGGCTGTCACTTTCTTTAAGAACATCTTCTGAGAGATGAGTATCCTTTACCCAAAATGCTTGAGACCAGAAGTGTTTCGATTTTTGGATTTTGGAATATTTGCATTATACTTACCAGTTGAGCATCCCAAATCTGAAAATCTGAAATCTGAAAAGCTCCAGTGAGCATTTCCTCTTAGTATCCTCACATGGTGGAAAGGTAAAAAAGAAGATAAACTTGCTCCCTCAAGACTTTTTTTTTTGAGTTGGAGTTTCACCTGTCACCCAGATTGGAGTGCAGCGGCGGCTCCCAGCCACCGCAACCTTGACCTGCTGGGCTCCAGCGATCCTTCTGCCTCAGCCTTCCAAGTAGCTGGAACTACAGGCGCGCGCTACCACGCCTGGCTCATTTTTTTTTTTTATTGTAGAGATGAGGTCTTGCCAAGTTTCTCAGGCGGGTCTCGAATCCACGGGCTCAGGCAATCCACTCACCTCAGCCTCCCAAGGCGCGGGATTACAGACTGAACCACCGAGCCTGGCTAAGACGTTTTTATAAGGCCTCGAATCCCATTCATGAGGGTGAAGCCCTCTGACCTAATCACCTACCAAAAGCCCCACCTCTTAATATCATCACCTGGAGGATTAGGTTCCAAATATGAATTTTGAAGGGATGCTAATGTTCAGGCATAGCAAAGATCCTAGGGAAAGAGGCCTTGATACTCAGCCTAGTAGGAGGATAGTGATATCTACTGGAGGAAAAAAAAAAAAATGGAGCCATGACCATGTAGCACTGAATGGCAAGAAGCCTTCTTACTATTTGTATATTCAATAAAAATGGACCCATCTGTCCCAAATTCTCTTTGGGTTAGACACTTAAAAAATGATGATTGGGCACAGAAACAGCAGAAAATTACAAGAAACACACAAACAGACACATACAACCTGGAGACTCTGTTCCTCTGAAAAGGACACATCTGTCCACCACAGATTCACTTCCAGTCTCCCGGTCCCTCCTAGCTGAAAGTCTAACTTTCCGTGCGGGAATTCACAGTGAAGTCTTAGAGACTGGATCTCTTCTCATTAGCAAGGGCGACCTGCTGTTGTGTCACATGCATGGCTAACATCCCATTAGGGCTTCCCATTACTTAGCTTTAATTACTCTAAATTAGTGTTTTCCCATGGCACACCAGGAAGGGAGGAGCAAAAACCCCGCCTCTCTCTTTGAACATCTCATCTATTCCTCACCCTCAGAACATTCCAGAGACAGGTGGCCTGGCTACCCAAGACTCTAATTGCCTCTGAAAAAACAGAGCATTGGCAGCGTGACCTTTCAGGGGTAGGGAACAATGAAAATGGATAATTCTAATGTCCCTTTGTCATGAGCTTACCAAACCTTTCGATGATTTCTGCATTTGGAAGAGCAGAAATTGTTCATTTGCAGACTGGGGAGAGATTCAAGACTATTGTTACAGTTGGTAGGTGTCAGCCACTAGAATAGGAAGATGCCCAGAATATGCATATGTAGATGAATCCATCTCAGAGTTATCTCTGAGGAATTCATGATGTATTATGCAGTGCCACAGTATTGAAGTTAATTATGTACACGTATTATCTCTTCCACTAGATTGGAAAGTCTGAAAGGGCAGAGGCAGTATCTATTGTCTCTTTGCTTTTAGGAACAAGATGGAAAATATAAGTATGGATACACAAGCTCATACACACAGATACACACACACACACACACACTGGTTGTCTAAAACCTAGCACAGTGCCTTTCCTATTATTGTAATGACTTTAGTTGAATGGCACGCTTCAACCATTGAAAACAAAAACAGGCTGGGTGCAATGGCTCAATAACTATAATTCCAGTACTTTGGGAGACTGAGATGGGAGGATTTCTTGAGCCCAGGAGTTCGAGACCAGCCTGGATCACACAGCGAGACCCTGTACCTACAAAAAAAAAAACTGGGTGTGGTGGTGCACACCTGTAAACCCAGCTACTTGGAAGAGGCAGAAGTATCGCCAGAACCCATGAGGTCAAGGCTGCAGTAAGACATGATTATGCCACTGAACTCTAACCTGGGGGACAGAGTGAGGCTCTGACTCAAAATAAAAACCAAAACAGAAACAAAAACATGTTTTTAAAAATGTAGTGGCGCCAGGCTCGGTGGCTCAGCCTGTAATCCCGCCTTTGGGAGGCTGAGGTGAGTGAATTGCCTGAGCCTGCGGGTTCAAGACCCGCCTGGGCAGTGAGACCTCATCTCTACAATAAATCAAAA
>NW_007256292.1:186922-191591 GCF_000164805.1 Carlito syrichta
GACAGAGTGAGACTCCAACTCAAAAAAAAAAAAAAAAAAATGTAGTGGCAAAAGCAAGATGTACAGCTGTCAATACAGATTGTGCCCAATACTGTCAAATATAGCTATACAAATATCTATGCACAGAAAGGAGATAGGTAGAAAATACCACAGTGTTGGTGATGCTTAATCTGAGTGGTGGAATTATTTTGTCTTTATTCACAAAATTTCCAAGTCTTTTCTTTTTATAATGAACACATATTATTTTTACAATCAGAAAAATATTTCTCAAAATATTTCTGTTTCAAGACTGTATATCTCAATTGTTAAACGGACCCACGCATAATTTCCAAGATGCTGAAAGCATCTAAAGCTTGCCAGTGAGGGCTTAAGAAATTAAAGAGGGAGAACAAGATAAAGATTTTATTACACTCTGCGTTTCCCAAGACACCAAGACTTGCTGCCTTCCCAGCACAGCTGAATAGACCTTATGAGAAAGGCTTCTCACTTTCACCATCATCACAAAGCCCCTGGGGTCTAAACTGCAGATAATGCTAGGTTCCTATCAGCAGAAGCCAAAAGTCCTGGTACTGGAAAGGTGATGAACTGCAAGAGGAATGTTCGGTGTGGACACCTCCACTGTACCTAGGGGTCCTCTATGCAAATTACAGAGAACTATGCAAATAACAGCTGAGTTTCACAGAGTCCCTCCTTGCCAGAACTCCTGGTGAGTTCTCCTCCCTCCCGTACTCTGGAGCATCCAGGGCACACGCTGCCATCCCAAACTTTGGCCCATCCGGGGAATAGGCGGATACATGTGTGATTTTGCAAGAGTTTTTCTTTTTTTCTTTTTTTTTGAGTCGGAGTCTCACTCTGTCGCCCAGACTGGAGTGCAGTGGCCGCTCCCGGCCACCGCAGCCTCGACCTGCTGGGCTCCAGCGATCCTTCCGCCTCAGCCTTCCGAGTAGCCGGAATTACAGGCATGTGCTACCATGCCCGGCTGATTTTTTGATTTATTGTAGAGATGAGGTCTTGCTGCCCAGGCGGGTCTCGAACCCGCGGGCTCAGGCAATCCGCTCACCTCAGCCTCCCAAAGGCGCGGGATTACAGGCTGAGCCACCGAGCCCGGCCGCAAGAGTTTTTCAATCCCCTCCATGGGAGTTTCACCATTTTGCATTCCCACCAGCAGCCCAAGTGAGTTCCAGCTTCCCCACAGACTTGTCAACAAAGTTATCAGACTTTTGAATTGTTGCCAGTTTTACCTCTCCAAAGAGCGGTTCTTACTATTTTTTTCTTGACTTCAGTTTTGTTTTTAGTCCTCTCAGAAGGGTGGCAGTTTTTTGTCTCCCACCTCACTGACACTCGGAATAGATGTCTTCTGCATTCACAATTGTCATGTGAAGCCACTGTCCCCTCTCCTCTGTACCCTAGCCCCGAATCTCTTATGTAATCACTCTCCCATGCCTGGTAACCCACCACAAACCTCTCACTCTCCACACATGCAACTCAGTGTGATTTTGTCTTGCATTTCTCATATTTTGAGTGAAAATAAACATTTGCTTTGTGATTATAATCTATTTGCAATTTTCTTCCTGTGAACTCTGTTCATATCTCTTGTCTGTTTTTTGAATCAGTCTTTTTAAAATTTTTATTATTATTTATTATTATTATTTTTTGAGTCAGGGTCTCACTCTGTTGCCCAGCTCGAGTGCAGTGGTACAATCACAGCTCATCACAGCCTCTACTTGCTGGGCTCAAGGGATCCTCCTTTATTGACTCCTGAATAGCTGGAACTACATGTGCACACTACCACATCCAGTTTTTTTTTTATTTTTTATGTTTGGAGTCATGGACTCACTATGTTGCCCAGGCTGGTCTCGAACTCCTGGGCTCAGGTGATCCTTCCAACTCGGCCTTGCAAAGTGTTGGGATTATAGGCATGAGCCATCGTGCCTGGCCCAGTCTGTTTATTTTTAAAGCATGAGTTATCTGAGGGAGAATTTCTAACAGCAAAGAGAGCATCAATAGAAATTCTGAATGCTAAAATAACTTTTTCCTGTATTTAAATGCAAGTGAATATTTTCAGCTATTCTTAATACTCATCCCTGAACTTGTCATTAAGAAAGAAAAGCAAACTTGAGCATCAAAGCAGTCGAGGTTAGCAAGGCTGAATTTTTTGAATATAACAAGAATCTTTTCCAAATTGATTTATCAGATTTTCCAAATACAGTGGAATTAACCTATGGATAATGTCCTCTCAGTTTTAGTGTATATTGTTAATAGTCAGGTCAAAATATATTTTATCGTGAAACATTTGAATTAAACTCTCATTTTATTTTATTTTATAAAAATGTTTAATATTTTCTATCTTCTATTAGTAAAAATAAAATTATATGCTACCTGGCAGACCAATTAGTCTACCTTTCTTTTTTATTGAATAAATTGAAAAAGTTGGACTGTAATGTCCAAAAAATTAAAATTATTTTGGATTATTATGCTAAATTCTAACATAATTATTCCTTAAGACATAATTTTTCAAGACAATTTCTTTATTCTTTTGAGTCGGAGTCTCACTCTTGTCACCCAGGTTGGAGTGAAGTGGCATGCTTACGGTTACCGCCGCCTCCACCTGTTGGACTGAGGTGATCCTTCTGCCTCAGCCTTCCAAATAGCTGGAACGACAGATGCACACCACCGGCTAGTTTTTGTAATTTATTGTAGAGACGAGATCTCACCAAGTTGCCCAGGCTGGTCTCGAACCAGCAGGCTCAGGCAATCCTCTCGCCTTGGTCTCCCAAAGTGCTGGCATTACAGGCTGAGCCACTGTGCCCAACCTTTAAGACAATTTCTATGTGCTCTCACATTCAATTATAGAAAGACAACTATGGCTTTATCAAACAACTAGCTTCCATGGTAAAATAATTTATCACGTTAGCTACAAATTGCACTGCATTATTATAATTTTTTTTAAATAGCATGTTCATTTACATTTATTTTTATAGGCTAGGCTCACACCTGTAATCCCAACACTTTGGGAGGCTGAGGCAGGAGGATCACTTGAGGCCAGGAGTTTGAGGCCAGCTTGGGTAACATAGTGAGACCCTATCTTTACAAAAATAAAAATAAATGTTTTAAATAAATTAATTTTTATAACTGACTGTATTAGTCAGGGTTCTATCAAAGAAGCAGACTCACTAAGATGGGATTTGTTATAGGAATTAGACCGCCTGCAATTGTGGCCCAGTCTAATGCAGGACAGGCAATCAGGAAGGGAAGGCAGACATAAAGTCAGGGAGAGCACAGACAAGCTGGAACCCACAGCACAAGCAGGAGCTCTCTGAAACCAGCTGAAACTTCGTGCCAGTTGTCGCTGCCTCTGACCTTAAGACGGGTGTCCTGCAGAAGCCAGGGGTCAGAAAAACTAAAGACAGATCCAGGAAAGGTAGCAATTGCAGATCCAGCGAGGTGAGCAGCAGATAAATACCAACTGGTGCCAGCCTCCAGATGGCTGCTGCTTCACCTCCAGTCCTCAAGTGCCCCAAGACTCTCCCTGCGGTAAAACGTAGGAAAGGAAATCAATTTGACACATTTCAAAGCCACAACAGTCTACCCCTTGTCAACTTGGCACCCTCACACATGTCCTTAAACCATACTTCTCCAGATAAAAACAAAAGAGCAGGCCGGGCTTGGTGGCTCAGCCTGTAATCCCAGCACTTTGGGAGGCCGAGGCGAGTGGATTGCCTGAGCCTGCAGGTTTGAGACCCGCCCGGGGCAACTTGGCGAGACCTCGAGACCTACAATAAATCAAAACATTAGCTGGGCATGGTAGTGCGTGCCTGTAGTTCTGGCTACTTGGAAGGCTGAGGCGAAAGGATCGCCAGAGCCCAGCAAGTCAACACTGAGGTGGCCGTGAGCGTGCCACTGCACTCCAGCCTGGGCGACGGAGTGAGACTCCAACTCAAAACAAAGCAAAACAAAACAAAACAAAAGAAACGTCATAGTTTTTCCTAACATAATCAGTGTATCCTACACACAACCAAGAACACACTCATCCTTTCCTAAAGAGTGGCTGTAAAGTCCCCTTGTTGCCTTTGGGTAATGTTCATTTTTCTCCTAGCTGATTCACACTCCCCTTTTGCCATCATGTAACCTAAATACTAAGATATAAAGTTAGATACTTTGAACATAGTCTATCTTAGATGATAAAAGAACAAGAAGGAAGAAAGAAATATCCAGTTCAAACATATCAAATCAAGAAATACCCATAAATATTACACTTTTACAACTGGATATGTGCTTATAGCTCTTACCTCCCAGAGTCTCAACAAATACCTCAGCTAATCACAGTTTCTTGCCAGGTAGAGTGGAGAGACCGATTCTGTCAGGTCCAGGTGACTTAAATAATTATGTGGTTGCTTTTGTAATCCAGGCTACAAGTTATTTCTCTCTGGTTACTATAATATTTCTTGAAATGTGCAGCATTCAAAGAGTTGAGTGACATGGTGGTGGTAATGGGTCCAACTCCCATCCACTTATACATGTGAATAAATGTGCGTGTTTCTTATATCAACAAAAACAAAAGTAAGAAAGTGATGGATGCCGGGCTCGGTGGCTCAGCCTGTAATCCCGTACCTTTGGGATGCTGAGGTGAGTGGATTGCCTGAGCCCGCGGGTTCGAGACCCACCTGGG
>NW_007256292.1:191821-204725 GCF_000164805.1 Carlito syrichta
CGCACTCCAGTTTGGGCGACAGAGTGAGACTCCAACTCAAAAAAAAAAAAAAAAAAAAAGAAAGTGATGGATGTTAAACCTTGTCTCATTCTAGAAATAAATAGTATTCATTCAGATATATAAATGAACTGAAAAAATATATTATCAAAAATTTATTTCCAATATAAATTTTTGTTTAGTATGTGTTTATCAAATTTCATAGTGTATTTGTTCTTTTGATCAGCTGTACAAAAAAAATAACTACAATGACAACTCCATCTAAATAATGTTTTTAATAAAGTCTTAAGATCACAGGAGGCTGGGTGCAGTGGCTCGGTCTATAATCCCAGCACTGTGGGAGGCTGAGGCAAGAGGATTGCCTGAGCCCAGGGGTTCGAGATCAGGCTGGACACCTTGGTGAGATCTCATCTCTACAATAAATCACAAAAACTAGCCAGGCGTGGTGACAGGTATCTGCGGTTCCTGCTATTTGGAAAGCTGAGGTGGAAGGATCGCCTGAGCCCAGCAGGTCGAGGCTGCGGTGGCCATGAGCATGCCACTGGACTCCAGCCTGGGTGACAAAGAGTGAGACACCAAATCAAAAAAAAAAAAAATCACGGGAAATAAAATCAATTATAAAACTTTTATTTACACACATATTTGTTGCACTATAACAGATCAATGAATAAAAGACTTTCAGTATAAAAATGTATTATGTTAGAATAAAATTCTGTGGGGGTAGTGAATGAAAATGCAATTTCATGGAGAAAAAGTAAAGACGTAAAATGTCTTACTTTAAATAATACAGAACTTTTACATTAAAGAAAATATATACTATCATAGCATGTGATATGATCATGTGTCTTTAAAGGAAGGAAGTCAGGCAACAAATCATGGTATTTAGCTTCCATTGGATATATTTAAAAGACCAACACACTGTTTTTTTCTGTGATTATTTTTGTTTGAGTTGGAGTCTTACTCTTGTTGCCCAGGCTACAGTGCAGTGGCACACTCATGGCCACCACAGCCTCGACCTGCTGGGCTTAGGTGATCCTTCCCCCTTATCCTTTCAAGTAGCTGGAACTACAGGCATGTGCCACCATGCCTGGCTAATTTTTTGATTTATTGTAGAGATGAGGTCTCATCAAGTTGCCCAGGCTGGTCTCAAACCCATGGGCTCAGGCAATCCTGTCGCCTCAGCCTCCCAAAGTGCTGGGATTACAGGCTGAGTCACTGCACCCAGTCAATATGTTGGTTTTAATTTAAAATGTGAATAATTATCACATGCCATAAATTATATCCTTTGCTACTATATGTCTATCATGGAAAATTTTATTTATTTATTTATATTATTTATTTATTGAGTCAGAGTCTCATTCTGTCACCTAGGCTGGAGTACAGTGGCACAATCGTGGCTCACCACAGCCTTGACCTCCTGGGTTTAGGTGATCCTTCCGCCTCAACTTCCTAAATAGCTGGGACTACACTACCATGCCCTGCTGAATTTTTTTTTTTCTAATGGACACAGGGTCTTGCTATATTGTCCTGGCTGGTCTCAAACTCCTGGGCTCAAGTAACCCTCCCACCTCGGCTTCCCAAAGTGTTGAAATTACAGGTGTGAGCCACTGTGCCTAGCTGGTAATGAAAAATTTTAGATTTTCAACTGAGAGGTGTTTAATGGGTACACACAGTTTTCGAAAAGTTTCTTAGGTATAGCCAAGTAAAAAATAACATCAGCTAACATCTTCTGAGCCCTTACTACTTACCACTGTATTAAGCTATTTACATAATCTAATACTCTACTGACAACTGTGTGAGACAGATATCCTTACCCTCATTTTCCAGAAGAGGAAACCAGGGTATAAGAGGTGTCCTGTCATCTGTAATTTACTTTGAAATATTTCAATATAGACAATGTGTTATGAATGTGTGTACTAGTTAGTTTCGGCTACATCTTTGTGCCAATCATTGCCCTCATCAGGACTGTACACTCCAGGTATGGTTTGCTGGCATTTAATCCAAAGGCCCCACTCCAGAAGGAACCACTGCCAGCTCCTCAGCTATTTATCTCTAACCAGCACTTCAAGTTTTTTCCATTAGCATAATGGATGTTAAAATGAATTTCCAGTGATAAAATTAACAAGTTGCTCAATATATATGGATGATTAAAATAATTTAAAGAACCCACTTGCATGAATAGAATATAAGAAACTTAACAGTGGCTGGGTGTTGGTGGCTCTTGCCTCTAATCCCAGCACTTTGGGATGCCATGGCAGGAGGATTACCTGAGACCAGGAGTTAGAGAACAGCCTGAGCAACATAATGCGATCCCATATTGGAGTCTCACTCCACAGCCCAGGCTGGAGTGCAGTGGCAAACTCACAGCCACCCCCCATCGACCTGCTGGGCTCCAGCGATCCTTCCACCTCAGTCTTCCAAGTAGCCGGAACTAGAGGTGAGTGCTACCATGACTAGCTAAATTTTGATTTATTGTAGAGACAAGGGCTTGCCAAGTTGCTTGGGCTGGTCTCGAACTCACAGGCTCAGTCAATCCATTCATCTCGCCCTTCCAAAGTGCTGGGATTACAGGCTGAGCCACCGAGCCTGGCTCCCATATCTTTAAAAAAAAAAAAAAAAAATTAAACCTTAGCCTTATCATTGGCCTTCCCCTGGTCCCCTCCCCCTCCCTCAGCTTGATTCATAAAAGGTCCTGGGTCCACCTGCTGATTCCAGAAGAGTCTTGGTTGTCTGACTCCAACCAAATGGTTCACAGAATCCTGCCACTAGAATAGAGTTGCATTTGTCTTAGGTGCAACTTTTCCGCAAGGAGCAATATGAGGAATCAAGAACTGGGATTCCAACAAGCTTAGTGAAGAGAGAACATGCATGTTTTGTATCTGCTTGCTAGAAAATATCTGAGTAGCAGAATTCAGCATGAGACCTTTTTCCCCTGAAACTCAGCAGTGGAGCTGCAGCAATTCCTGCTGCCCCAAGTATCAAAGGTACTCAGTATCTCCCAAGAACAGTTTGTTTTTTGCTAACTTGGCTGATGTATGTTGACACAAAAAGTTAAGAAATCCGCTCAAGGTCACACATCTGGTAATTATAAAGTTGGAATTGGAAGCTGGGGCTATCTGCCCTTAAATCCTTGTCCTAAAACCCTCAAACACCTAGGTATAGAAGGAACATACCTCAAAATGGTAAGCACTATCTATGATAAACCCACAGCTAGCGTATTGCTAAATGGACAGAAACTGGAAACATTTCCCCCGAAAACCGGAACAAGATAAGACTGTCCATTCTCACTCCTCTTGTTCAACATTATGTTGGAAGTCCTAGCTAGAACAATTAGACAAGAGAAGGAAATCAGGGGTATCCAAATAGGAAAAGAAGAAGTCAAGTTATTCCTCTTTGCTGACGATATGATCCTGTACCTCGAAAATACAAGAGAATCTATCAAAAACCTGCTTGCAGTGATAAAGAACTTTGGCAAAGTCTCGGGGTACAAAATAAATGTGCAAAAGACAGTTGCATTCTTATACACCAGCAACAAGCAGGCTGAGAACCAAATTAAAAGTACAATCCCATTCACAATAGACACACACACACACACACACACACGCACGCACAAACAAACTAACCTTGACATCTTCCTGACCACAGAAGTGAAAGACCTTTACAATGAGAACTACAAAACACTGCTCAAAGAAATCCAAGAAGACACAAATAAATAGAAAAACTCCACTCCACTCCATGCTCATGGATAGGAAGAATCAACATTATTAAGATGTCCCTCCTACCAAAGACAATCTATAGATTCAATGCAATACACATTAAATTACCAACATCATTCTTCTCAGACCTGGAAATGACAATAAAAAAATTCATATGGAAACATAAACAACCATGAATAGCCAAAACAATCCTTAGCAAAAGAAATAAAGGAGGAGGTAATACACCTCTAAACTTCAAACTTTACTATGAGGCTACAATAATCAAAACAGCCCGGTATTGGTACAAGAACAGGCACAGTGGAACAGAATAGAGATTTCAGAAACAAAGTCTTAATTTCTCAACCAACTAATCTTTGACAAAGGCTCCAATAACCACTGGGGAGAGGAGAACATATTTAGTAAATGGTGCTGGAAAAACTGACTGATTGCATGCAGAAGATTGAAACAGGACTCCTACATATCACCATACACAAAAATTAACTCTAAATTGATCAAAGACTTAAACGTAAAACCTCAAACTATAAGAATCTTAGAAAATGCAGGAGACACACTTATGGAAATTTGAACTGGTAACCAATTCCTGATCAAAACCCCGAGTGCCCATACCATAAAAGAGAAGATAGACAAGCTTCTGCAAAGCAAAAGAAACCATCAAGAGAGCCTGAACAGCCCACAGAATGGGAAAAAATATTTGCTAACTGTATATCTGATCTAAATGGCCTAACATTTAGAATCTACAAGGAACTCAAATGCATCGAAAGGAAACAAACAGCCTCATTAAAAAGTGGGCAAAAGACATGAATAGACACCTCTCAAAAGAAGATATACAGGGAGCCAATAGACACACGAAAAAGTGCTCAGCCTCACTCATTATCAGAGAAATGCAAATCAAAACCACATTGAGATACCACCAAACCCCAGTAAGAATGACCATCATTAATAAAACAAACAACAAAGGATGCTGGCAAGGATGTGGAGAAAAAGGACGCTTCTACACTGCTGGTGGGAATTCAAACTAGTGCAACCTCTTTGGAAGACAGTGTGGTGATTTCTGAAAGAACTAGAAATTGACCTTCCATATGACCCAGCAATCCCCTTATTGGGAATATACCCGGAGGAACTCAAATCATTCTACAAAGACACCTGCACACGCATGTTTATTGCAGCTCTATTCACAATAGCAAAAACATGGAACCAACCATGCTACCCTTCAAAGCTGAACTGGATTAAAAAAATGTGATACATATATACAATGGAATATTATGCAGTCATAAAAAAGGACAAACATATGAACTTTGCAGCAACTTGGTGGATTTAGAGTCTATCATACTCAGTGATCTATCACAAAAACAAAGAACAGAGTACCATATGTTCTCACTCACAAGCGGACCTTGAACAATTATCATAATACTATAAGAAAGGGATTGGCAGTAGAGGGAAACTTCCGGGGAATAAGGGGAAACTGCCAGGGGAGGGAGGGAATACCTCATCAACAAGGGAGCCTGCATAATGAATATTTGTATATCTAACCCTGAATTGTGCCCCACATCTTTAAAATAAAGAGAAAAAAAAATTCCTGGTCCTCCTAACTGTTCCACACCCTCCTGAGGATTCATAGAAGGTTATAATCCAGGGTTGCAGGAATGGAAAGAGGATCAGAGAGCAAACTGTGTGATAAATAATTCTAAATGCCTTCTTCCAGGCAAGTCAGAGACTTAGCTGAGTTTCCCTCCAGAAAAACACAATTTCAAGAAGAGCTGGCCAGGTGTGGTGGCTCACACCTATAACCGCAGCATTTTGGGTGGAGCCAAACCACCCTCTCCTTGGATGGAGGCCAGGCCCTGACGTGAAGAACTGTAGCCAATTGACTGAGGAGTTGGCTCTTGCTAGCACAAGTATGAAATAATTTTGTGTTTTGTTTTTATCACTGAGTTCCAACTGTCAAATGTGGACTTTCCTTTCCCCACTGGCAAGTCTTGGGCAGATCTAACTTTCTGTTATCAGAAGTGATTTTGTATTTTATTTTATTTTATTTATTTGTTTATGTATTTATTTATTTATCTATTTATCTTTTGAGTTGGAGACTCACTCCTTTGCCCTGGCTGGAGTGCAGTGGCATGCATGCTCACGGCCACGCCAGTGTCAACCCATCAGACTCCAGCGATCCTTCCACCTCAGTCTTCCAAGTAGCCTGAACTACAGGCATGTGCTGCCATGCCTGGCTAATTTTTGATTTTTATTGTAGAGAGGCGGTCTCGCCAAGTTGCCTGGGCTGGTCTCGAACCTGCAGGCTCAGGCAATTCACTCGCCTCGGCCTCCCAAAGTACTGGGATTACAGGCTGAGCCACCAAGCCGGGCTCCAGAAGTGATTTTTAGAGGCCATGCTGATTATACCTCCCCACCTATTTGATGCCAAGCGTTTTCCAAACCCAGCCAGGCCATGATTGCTGGGTTTGATGAGGGAGAGCGGTGTTCTTCTCTCTCTCCTAATCCTTCAGAGACTTCCCTGATTTGGGAGATCAGGCTCCTGGCCACCTCATATAACCTCCTATCCTGGGCAGTCCTGCCCAGAGCCTCTTGCTTCTGGGGCTCCCCTCACCTAGCCATCTGCTCTCTGGACCGGGGAAAAGCTCACATCCTTATGTCACCAGTAGGTGGCGTCTGTCTCACTGCCATCCCCCCTTCAGCTCCACCATCTGTCTCTGATTCTCTTTGCCCTGCTCAAGTAGGTGGAGCAGTTCAACAAGTCCACTGCCCAAGTCCATGTCCAATCAGGGAACTATGGGCTGAATAATGGCCTTCGAGATGTCCATGACCTAATCCTTGGAACCTGTAACTGTTACCTTACCTGATAAAAGAGGCTTTACAGAAGTAGTTAAATTAAGGATTTGAGATAAGGAAACTATTAATATTTTGAATTATTTGGGTAGGCCCAATGTAATCACGAGGGGGCTTATGAGAGTGAGGAAGGGTGGTCAAAGCTAGGACAAGGGGCTGAGCATGGCCCTTCATTTCTGTAACCCTAGTGCTTTGGGAGACTGAGGCAGGAGGATTGTTTGAGGCCAGGAGTTGGAGACCAGCCTGGGCAACATAGCAAGATCCTGTCTCTACAAACAAAACAAAACAAAAACTAGGATAGGCCATGTGACCCTTTGGAATCCCCTCCCTTGACTTTGGAGTTAAGTAGGAAAAGCTTCAGTGTTCCCACCCTCATAAACTGATGGGTCACAACTCCAACACTTCACTTTCTCTGCTAACCACTCACCCCCCCCATCCCCACACTGCTGCATACTGTATTGGCCGATACAGATGGAGAGGAGCACTGAAGTGATGGCTAGAATTTGCTGAGCCTTTTTTTTTTTTTTTTTTTGAGTTGGAGTCTCACTCTGTGGCCCAGACTGGAGTGCAGTGGCCACTCCCGGCCACCGCAGCCTCGACCTGCTGGGCTCCGGCGATCCTTCCGCCTCAGCCTTCCAAGTAGCCGGAATTACAGGCGTGTTACCACGCCCAGCTGATTTTTTGATTTATTGTAGAGATGAAGTCTCGCTGCCCAGGCGGGTCTCGAACCCGCGGGCTCAGGCCATCCACTCACCTCAGCCTCCCAAAGGCGTGGGATTCCAGGCTGAGCCACCGAGCCCGGCTGCTGAGCCTTTTTGAGACACCTTCTGTTAAGGCGATGGTAGGAGAAGGCGATTGGTCCCAATTTATAGAGGTGCCTTGGCATCTTCCTCTGTAGAATGTGGGGCATATAAAACTCCTTTGTTTTCAGCTTTGGGCCCTTGGCCACCAGCTTTCCAAAGAAAAGTCCCACTCAGTATCTTGTTACTCTCTGATCGTAAAGCAGTCGGGACCTCAACACGTCTCTGAGAAATCTGTTGTTCCACAGCATAAGATCTTACTCCGGGCTGGGCTCGGTGACTCAGCTTGTAATCCCAGCACTTTGGGAGGATGAGGCGAGTGGATTGCCTGACCCGAGGGTTCAAGACCAGCCCGGGCGACTTGGTGAGACCTTCTCTCTACAATCAATCAACAATTAGCTGGGCGTGGTAGTGCGTGTCTGTGGTTCCAGCTACCTGGAAGGCTGAGGCGGAAGCATCGCCGGAGCCCAGGAGGTCGACGCTGGGGTGGCCGTGAGCGTCCCACTGCACTCCAGCCTGGGCGACAGAGTGAGACATCTCTGGGACATAATGCTAGGTGAGAAAAATAAGTTGTAGAACAGTATGTATAATGTTAATGTTGCCATTTCTGTAAGAGAGGGGGAAAGGTGCATATTTGCTAATATTTGCCCATAAAACTCTGAAAGACCGCAAAAGCAGCTTTTATAGTTGCCTGTAAAAAAGGGGTGGGACAGGCCAGGAACGGTGGCTCAGGCCTGTAATCTAACACTTTGGGAGGCTGAGGCAGGAGAATCACTTGAGACTAGGAGTTCAAGACCAGCCTGGGCAACCTAGAGAGATCCTGTCTCTTTTTTTTTTTTTTTTTTAATTTATAAAAATAAAAAATTAGCCGGGCTCGGTGGCTCAGCCTGTAATCCCCCGCCTTTGGGAGGCTAAGGTGAGTGGATTGCCTGAGCCCGCAGGTTCGAAACCCTGGGCAGCAAGACCTCATCTCTACAATAAACCAAAAAATCAGCCGGGCGTGGTAGCGCATGCCTGTAATTCCGGCTACTCGGAAGACTGGGGCGGAAGGATCGCTGGAGCCCAGCAGGTCGAGGCTGCGGTGGCCGGGAGTGGCCACTGCACTCCAGTCTGGGCGACAGAGTGAACTCCAAACTCAAAAAACAAAAAACAAAAAATTAAATTACAAAAGGGGTAGCACAATGAAGACAGGATGGATGAGGACAGCAGTAGGAATAAAGTTCTCAATGTATACCCTTACACTGTCTTCATTTCGAACCAGGTGAATACATGCCTATCAAATTATTTTTATCTCTTAAAAAGTTTGATTATATAAGATGTTCCTATTTGGAGGATCTGTTTGAAGGATCTTATGGGAACTCTTTGTACTATTTTTTGCAACTTTTTTTTGTAAGTGAAATTATGTCAATATGAAAAGTTTGAAAAGATTTTTTAAAATAAAAAATCTTAGAGATAGTTTTAGAAGGATGACATATAAAAGACACTAGAAATAATATAAACATCAAACACAGTTGTGAGTGAATGCTGTCCCTTATTCAGTTTAGTCCATGTCACATTTATTGAATGTATGCTGTAAGCTGACGGACACTGGGCCAGGCAGGAGATCAGGCTACTTTAGTTCACAAATTTTTCTATGAAAACTTTAAAGCACACAGGAAAATGGCAAGAATAATACAGTGAACCCTCATATTCCTCCATCTTTTCTGAACAGTTATTAACATTTGCCATGTTCGCTTTCACCTATGTACGTTTGTAAACTCAGGGAACATAAGTTGCAGACATCATAACACTTTACCATAAATATTTCCACACTTATCTTCTAGAACAAAAATGATTTCCTACATAACCATGATCCCGTCATACCTGTGAATGTCAGTTTTGCGTGTCAGCTCAGCTAGGCTGCAATCCCATTATTCAGTCAAACACTAATCTGGGGACTGCTGGAAAGGCAATATGTAGGTGTGAACGGAGGCCAGTCACTTGATTTTAAGGGAGATTATTTTAAATAATCTGAGTGGGCCCAATTCATTCAGTTGAAAGGCCTTAAGAACAGAGCTGGTGAGACCTTGTCTCTACAATACATCAGAAAATTAGCCGGGAGTAGTAGTACACACCTGTAATTTGGCTACTTGGAAAGCTGAGATGGAAGGATGGCCAGAACCCAGCAGGTCGATGCTGGGGTGACCGTGAGTGTGCCACTGTACCCCAGTCTGGGAGACGAAGTGAGACTAAAAAAAAAACAACAACAAAAAAAACAGAGCTAAGGTGGCAGGGCACTGTGGCTCACACTTGTAATCTCAGCACTGTGGGAGGCCAAGGTGAGAGGACTGCTTAAGTTCAGGAGTTTGAGACCAGCCTGGCAACACAGTGAGACACCATTTCTACAAAAAAAAAAAAAAAAAAATTAGCCAGGTGTGGTGATGTGCACCTGTAGTGATCATACCACTACCCTCGAGCCTGGGCAACACAGTGAAACCCTGATTCAAAAAAATAATAATAATAACAGAGCTAAGGCTCCCTGGAAGAAGACAAAATCCCATCTGTAGACAGCAGCTTCGTCCTGCAACCAGGAGTTTCAGACTGCTCTTTGTGGCAACTGGCCCTGTGGATTTCAGATGTGCCCAGCCAGCCACCACAATCACATACACAACTCCTTGCAATACATCTCTTGATATATATCTCCTACTTGTTTCTCTGGTTAAACCCTGACAGACACAATGCCTAAAAAAAAATCAATTTATTAAGATACCAACAGTATCTTCCTTTATTGATTCCTCACCTGAGTTCATGGGATGAGCTTCAAGGGTCAGTAAAAGCCTGAAACTGCAGCGTTTGAAATGTTTGTACAAGACTGGGTGCGATGGCTCAAGCCTGTAATCCCAGCACTTTGGGAGGCCGAGGCGAGATGATTGCCTGAGCCCAAAGGTTCAAGAGCCTGGGCAACCTAGTGAGACCTTGTCTCTACAATAAATCAAAAATTATCTGGGTGTGGTAGCGCAGGCCTGTAGTTCTGGCTACTTGGAAGCCTGAGGCACAAGGATCCCCTGAGCCCAGCAGGTTGATGCTGGGGTGGCTGTGAGCATGTCACTGCACTCCAGCCTAGGCAATGGAGTGAGACTCTGACTCAAAAAAAAAAAAAAAAAAATGTTTGTACATTTTGTGAATTTTCCTGGGGGAAAGGCTAGCTTTCATAGAAACCCCAAAAAGTGCATGATGCCCTAAATGATGAAGAGCTACTGCATTAAACACATCTTTCTAGAGCCATAAACCTTACAGGAGGGATAACAGAAGGAGGCCAGCAGGCCCCTGGAGTGTGTGCTGTGAGCCTGGGTGACTGACTCCCTGGGAGAGAAATCTGAGTGTGCCAGGAAACAGCCTGTGGTGGCGCCAGAGTTTTATTCTTGTTATTTCACCATGACACAAGGGGTTCACCATATATTGCTGCCAGGTGTGGTGGCTCACATCTGTGATCCCAGCACTTTGCGAAGCGAGAGGATTGCTTGAGGCCAGAGATTTCTGGGCAACACAGCAAGACCTCGTCTCTACAAAACAATTTAAAAATTAGCCAGGCATGGTGGCGCACGCCCTGTAGTCCCAGCTACTCAGGAGGCTGAGGCAGAAGGATCATCTGAGCCCAGAAGTTTAAGGTTGCAGTACGCCGTGATTGTGCCACTGCATCCTAGCCTGGGCAACCAAGTGAGACTCTGACTCAAAAAATTAATTAATTAATTATTAATCAATTAATCAAAATTAAAGGAAAAATTGACAGCAAGCAGAAAACCTTTTTATAGTTTTTCAACAGAAGTAGTGCATTCTCAAGGAGTGAATTCCCTCCCCTATTTTTAGCTTTATTAAACCCCTATAAGAGATCAGCTTTATAAATACAAGTATTCCTTCTATTTACAAAAACCTAACTTGCAAGCAGCCATATGTCCTGCTTGTCATGTGTCAGGTATCCACTGCCCATTACAAGGCAGAAAAGGGAAGTGTAGAATTCCCCTGGAAAAGTGCCTCTCTCTGAACAGGGGCAAATCTCCTTCCCGGTGTCAGCTAAACCCAGCCCAGGTCCCAGGCCAATACTTGTCTGAGCAGGAATAGCCAGCAGTTTCAGGTACACTGTCATGTGGGGCTGCAGCTGGTCACAGGGGTATAAAACTCATGTTTAATATCACCAAAGTGTGACCTGTGGCCTGAAGTAACGTCCCAGCTGCTTCCTTGTCTTGGTGAGCTGGCTGATTCCATAGACCAGCTTTTGCCATTTGTTTCTTTACTTATTGCCTGTATTTCTACCTGGAACCGCAACCTTCTTCCAAACATCTAGGTTAATTCCATAAAAAGGGATAAGCGAGTGCTTGATCTGAGAAGAAAACTCCATTCCAGAACTGGACAGCATTTATAACAAAACTTCATTATCTGGGTTAGGGGAGTTGATGAGTTTCCTGAATTCTCAGATCAAAGTTTTCATAAGACTGCCTTAGTCCATCTGTGCTGCTATAACAAAGTACTTAGACTGGGTATGTGTAAAGAACGGAGGTTGATATCTCACTTCCTGTAAGCTAGGAAGTGATCAAGGCGCTAGCAATTTCAGTGTCGACTAAGGGCCAGGCCTTTTGCTTCTGCTTCAAGATGGTGCCTTGTTGCTACACCCTTTGGAGGGAACAAATGCCATGTCTTCACGTGACTTAAGGGCAGAAGGGCAATAAAGAAGCCTAAGTAATTATCTCCAGCCCATTTGTAAGGTCATTAATTCTGTGAGGATAGAGTCCTCATGATTTATCACATCCTGAAGACCTCACCTCTTACTAGTATCACATCGGGGATTAAGTTTTGACATGAGTTTTAAAGAGAACACACACACTCAAACCATAGCAGAGGCTGATGGAGAAAATGTGAAGACCACCAAGAGGAATTCCAAGATTCTTCAGGATCAGGATGCCTTAGTGCTACCCCTTCCTGCTTCCACTGAATAAGCTGAGAGTTATAACTTGATAAATAAA
Organism: Carlito syrichta; assembly: GCF_000164805.1. Taxonomy (NCBI): domain Eukaryota; kingdom Metazoa; phylum Chordata; class Mammalia; order Primates; family Tarsiidae; genus Carlito; species Carlito syrichta. Next base: position 204,170 of record NW_007256292.1, read on the forward strand.
AAGAAAAAAGGAAAAAAATAAGAGAAATGTAAAATATGGTTAAAAATACTAAAAAGACAAAAACACTAATAAAATGGAGAGGAGGAACAAAAATAAAAGCTCTGAGAGAAAATGAGATGAAGAAACAAAAACTAATGCTATGGGCTGAATGTTTGTGTCTCCCCCAAAGTTCACGTGTTGGAAACTGAATAAACAATTTAATGTTATTGGAAGTGGGGCCTTTGGGAGTTGAATTGACCATGAGGGCAGAGCACTTGTGAATGGGATTAGTGCTCTTATAAGAGACCCAGAGAGCAGCCCTGTCCTTCTATCATTTGTGAACCAGAAAGTAGTTCTTCATCTGACATCAAATCTGCTGGTGCCTTGACCTTGGACTTTCCCAACCTCCAGATCTGTGAGAAATACATTTACAATGTTTATAAGCCACCCCAGTCTATGGTGTTTTGTTATAGCAGACCAAATAGCTAAGACAACTAAGAAAAATGTCAATGTGTGTTAAAAGAAGGTAGCACAAACCGGGCTCGGTAGCTCAGTCTGTAATCCCGCACTTTGGGAG
>NW_007256292.1:205462-214577 GCF_000164805.1 Carlito syrichta
AACTTACAGGAGGCACTAATGGTGGCCGGTCGGTGAAGAAAGAATCTGCATCTCTGGACAGCAGAGCAGTTTGACAGTCAAGCAAGTTAATTATGCAGCTTGCTACATGGTGGTTACAATCACAGTGAGTAAGGTTGCTGCCCACGTTGTTCTCAATTCTGCTCAATCCCTGCACCGGGTGACTGCTACTGGGAATATGCATATCTTGCAAAGACCAGCCTTGGGCAAGGGGCGGGGGGCAGAAAGAAGCCAGGTAGGTATAGGGGAAAGAGTCAATGTCAGGACAATTACCTCCCGCCACTCTTAGCTTTCCCTTTCTGCAAGTGGGCAGCCCCTAGTGGCCATCTTTATCCCCCGCCAGCAACTGGTTTAGGAACCCAGGCTTAAATCGTCAGTAGCTGGTATTTGCAGGGCTGATCCAGGGATGGGTATGTGATCCAATCTGGCCTAATCAGACTTCAGGAAATGGCTTATTTCATGGATGAAAGAGAGGTGTTTTTTTTTTTTTCCGTGAACGTGAACAAGGAAGCTTTTCACCCCGGTCGCTACTGATCTTCATCTTGCAAACATAGGGGGAGGTCAGCTTGAAGACACTTCCACGCAGAGGAAGGAGAAGCTGAGAGAAGAGTGAAAACCAGAGCTAGACCTCTCACTGAAGCACATCTGGCTTGCCCTGCCTCTCAAAATCCAACATGGGTCTCTCTGCACGAGGATCAAGATGTGTTCCTTCTGGCGGCTCTAGAGAAAGATTTGTGTGAGGTAATTGTCTGGACATTGACTCTTTTCCCCTGTATCTGGCTTCTTTCTGCCTCTCCCCCAGAGAGTAGCCCCTGGCCAAGGTTGGTCTCTGCAGGATATGCATATTCCCAGTGAGTCAGACACTGGGTGCAGGTAATTGAGCAGAGTTGAGAACAATGTGGGCAGAGCGCTTACTCACTGATTGTAACCACCATGTAGTAAGTTGAATAATTAACTTGCTTGACTATAAAATTGCTTGCTGTACTGTCCCACAGCATGGATTCTGTCTTTACCAACTGGCTGTCATCAGCACCTCCTGTAAGTTCTAATTAAACCAATGCTGGACCTCTGGGTGACTTCTTTGGAATAAGGAACTGAATGTGCAAACCCTCTCAGATTTGGGGTTGCCGTGTTACAATCTGTTTCCTTCCCTTTTGCGGCGTCTAAAGGCCCCCTGCATTCCGTGGTTGGTGACCTCTTTCTCTGTCTTCAAAGCTGGCACTGTTGCCATTCTTACCATTCTTTCATAATCACATTTTCTTCTGACTACAACCTTGAAAGGGTTTCTGCTTTTAAAGACCCACATGATTAGATTGGGCACACTCCAGTAATGACAAATCTTCCTGTCTCAGAGCCCTTAACTGAATCACATCTTCAAAGTCCCTTTGCCAAGTTAGATAATGTATTCACGGGTTTTAGGGTTAGGACTTGAACAGCTTCAGGAGGGTGTTACTCTGCCTACCAGACTGCCTCTTTCAGACCTAACTCCAAACTTTGTGGTTGTATATTTTCAAACTGTAGACATAGGTCAAGAAAGCCAGGGAAAATGTATTTCCACAAGAATAAGAAGAAAAAACTAAGTGGATTCAGAAATGTGTTCCATTTGATGGGTAATAATCTCACCTTAGATTAAATGATAAATGATTCAAAAGGGCTCACAGATTGACTTTAGCCAAAAGAAGACTGAACAAAGCCCAAATTAAACTGCATAGGTTCCATAAAGTCTTTGGAGAGCGCAGTATAACAGGAAGGTCACATATGAGATTATATTTCTTATAACCCCAAGGACACAATCACTTTTATGTCAAACTGGAAATGAAATAAAATGCTGGCTTCTGAAAATTTGTCAGGTCAAGGAGAACGTCTTGACTGGACAATGAGAAAATATATAACTCTTCATTCACCTCCTAGGTCCTTTTAACTCTGGGGATTGCCATTCCATAGCTAGCCCAGGCATGGAAATTAACTTATCCAGTCAAAAGGAAAGTGTCTGCCTGAGGATGAACACAGAGGATCTGGCTACAATTAAAAGCTCTGGCTCTCCTGGCTTGGTTACTCAATAGAGAAGGAAAGGGAGGTGTGAAAACATCAAATAGAAGAAGCCGTAACAAGTTTTGCCAGCTACCTTTTTTAAAAATAGTGAGCTGTGCAGGGGAATGCTCGTAAGCAATCAGGGTTCAACAGACCTGCTTGGACATTAACTGGTTGTTAAGACCTTGGTCAAAGACCTTATGGCCAGACGTAGTGGTTTATGCCTGTAATCCTAGCACTTTGGGAGGCCGAGGTGGAAGGATCGCTTGAGCCCAGGAGTTTGAGACCAGCCTGAGCAACATAGCAAGATTTTTTGTTTCTACAAAAAAATCAAAAAATTAGCTGGGCATGATGGCGCACACCTGTAGTCCCAGCTACTCGGAAGGCTGAGGCGGAAGGATCGTCTGAGCCCAGCAGGTTGAGGCTGTGGTGAGTGGTGTTTTTACTAATACACTCCAGCCTGGACGACAGAGTGAGACTCTGACTCAAAAAAATTTCTTAACCTTTTGGAAACTCTGTTTCCTCATCCATTATTTTTAAATTCTAAAAGTATTGACATGAGTTTTACTTTTTAAATGCATGAAATACAATTTCCTAATACTTCCACCTCAAACAAACACATACACACACCCCTCCTTGGAGAGTTCAACCCAGCCCCCAAGGGTCAGACAGCTGGTGAGTACCCCCCATATCCTTTCCCACACTCATGTACAAGTTCATGTACATAGAAAGTTTGCATTTTTTGTTCTTACAAAAACTGAATCATGTTATGATCAAGATGCCACAATTTTTTTTCATTCAACTTACATGGAAATTCTCTAGAACGATACATAGAGATTTAACTCATTCATATACTCTCATTTAAATTGGAATGATGAATAATACCAAATTATATTTATACCACAGTACATCCTATTGATGTGCATTCTGGGTATGTCTCAATTTTGTTTTATTTTGCCACTTAAAAATGGGTAATGAGTATCCTTGATTATGTGTTTTTGTGTTCTACAGCTTTCGTATCTGAAGAATATCTTCCTTAAGATGGGATTTGGGGCAAAAAATGTGTACTTAAAAAAAATTTTTTTTTTGAGTTGGAGTTCTCACCCTGTCACCCAGGTTGAAGTGCAGTGGCATGCTCATGACCGCTGCATCCTCGACCTGCTGGGCTCAGGTGATCCTTCAGCTTCAGCCTTCCAAGTAGCTGGAACCATAGGCATGCACCACCATATCTGGCTAATTTTTTGATTTATTGTAGAGATGCGGTCTCTTACGAAGTTGCCCAGGCTGGTCTCAAACCTGTGGGCTCAGGCAATCCTCTCAACTCGGCCTCCCAAAGTGCTGGGATTATAGGCGTGAGCCACCGCGCCCAGCCGTACTTTTAAAATTTGAATGAATATTGCTATACTATCTTCCCAAAGACAGTAATAATTAACAGTCTCCCCTGCAATATATGAGGAGGACTGTTTCTGCACTCCCCATCAGCATTGTGTGTTATTAGTCTTTTTAATTTCTGCTACTTCATGGGGAAAAAATGGTCTCACATGGTTTGATTTGCATTTCTCAATGCTAGTAATGTTTATCTCACTTGTTAGTCCACTTTATTTGGTTAGACTTTTACTCAGGACAGACGGTATGCTCATGAGAAAAACGGCGGTATTGACTAAATCTCTAGCAAAACCATCTGTGACTGTTACCTGGAATACCATTTTAGGCAGAAACCAATCAGAGCCTGGAAGCAGTTTGGCCACAGTGTAATAACACCTTGACCACATTTTAAGAAAGACCCTCAAAAAGCTTCTGGAGATGCCTAAATTGCAAACAGTGACCAACACCATCACAGAGGCAGGAGTGACGAATGTCAAGTTCAATATAAACTTGCTTTTGACACCGAGGCAATGGAATGGTGGCAAAAATGGATGATGGCTTCCTGGAGCACTTCCTGAGAAGCCATCAGGGCTCAGGAGGAAAGAGAGATTGACTAGCAATGTGTGCCATGGGCATACAAATATATGGAACAATATCTTAGGCAGGAGCCCTGATACCGTCCCCAAACTGGAAGAGGGTGAAATTGGCACCTATGCTCAAAGGTGCCCATAGCTCTTCACTGGGTAGGAGAAGTCTCTGCCGTAGCCTTCTCCTAAGTTTCACAGGATCAGAGGCATTCTCCCACTTCCTCCTTCCCTCCCCTCCCCCCATCTTGACCCTGCTTCATTTTATCCAGAATTCAACTGAAGAAAAATGCTGTGGGAAACAAAAAGAACACTGAGATTTTCCACATCCTAAATCCACTAGGAATGGCCGGACAAGGCTGGTAAGGAAGAAATAAAATGACATTTGAAAATCTGCAGGCCAGGCCCGGTGGCTCAAGCCTGGAATCCCAGCACTTTGGGAGACCGAGGCAAGGGAATTGCCTAAGTCCATGGGCTCTAGACCAGTCCAAGCACCTTTGCAAGACCTCGTCTCTACAATAAATAAAAAAGTTACTTGAATGTGGTAGTGCGTGCCTGTATTTCCGGCTACTTGGAAGACTGGGTGGAAGGATTGCCTGAGCCCAGTGGGTCGACACTGGGTTGCTGCACTCCAGCCTGGGTGTTGGAGTGAGACTCCAACTCAAAAAAGAAAGAAAGAAAATCTTCAGAGAAGAGAAATTGTAGGCAAAATGACAACATAAAATCTCTGCTCTCTTCAGAGAATTAGCATTCAAACCAGAAAACATACACATACACACACATACTCTCTCTCTCTCTCTTTCTTTCAATGCCAAAGCTTAGAATGCCTGTATTTCAGCTCTATCCGGGATCGGTGTACATTTTCTGTCTCCGAAAACGTGAGTGGGCCAGGCACTTCTCTGTCCTCTCCCTGACTGTGCCTCGTTTATCAAGACGTCGCCTGACCCCTAGTGGTGGCACTGCTTTCAGCTGCACCAGGTGGGCTTCCTTTATTTGATGACTTGTCAAACGTCTAATTTGCTGACAGGTGAGCAGCGTTTCCTTTGAAAAACTGATATTTGTACATTACCAAAATCGAAAATGGGCCTCTGACCTTAAGGGTCAGAGTAAACTTAAGGGTCGGAAAAAATAAACTTCAGAGAAATTGACAGAGAGGCCTAGACACCAAAGAACACAAGGAACACTTGTCACATGACAGCAATACATGCCATTTTTCCTGGATCAATTTTCTCCCATGATCGTACTCTCAGGTTCCAAAACCTCAATTTCTGTGTTTAAAAAGAAGTCAAGGCCATTGCTTTGCTAAACTCTGGTCTGGTCATATGGCTCTTTGAGCTATGGCCACCAAGTTTTCCTAGCTTTGGTCCCCTTTCCTACCTTGGGGATGTGAATCTTTCTCTCTCATTTACTTTTTAAATAAACTGTACTTTCCAATCTAAAAAAAAAAGGAGTCAAGAGTTGCATCCAAGATAAGGAAGTGTCCATGTGTCTAAACATCCATCTAAATTCACCTTGCCCAAGGCTTCATGAAATAGGAAAGTCTAGAAACCAAACTATACTCTCACAGTCTGTAAAGTTCACGTGCCCTCATATGATGCCAACGAAATCAGTTCTAAGTGGCAGTAAACAACAATAAGAAAAAAATGCATTCGTGAAATATTTTAGTTTCTAGCCTAATTCATGAAACATGAAGCAATGGATAGATAGAAGCTGAAACTGGGAAAAATGGTCTCCACCCAGCCACACCTAGGTCTACCTAGAGTCTAAATCCCACCCTGTCCCCCATCAGAGTTTACTCAGGAATTGGGTAGGAGTGCCCAAGAGAAGGGTCTCAGAATCCACAGCTGAAGGAATCTAGGGTTGGCAGGGTTCCCCCTCCCACACATTCCCAAAACTGGCTTCAAGTCCCAGATTGCTCTCAAAAATAGGGCAACCTCCAATTTTAAAAACTGCCAAAGATCTGAATAGACACTACACCAAGGAAAATATACAAGTCACAGATAAGTGCAGTAGTCCCACCTTATCTGCAGGGGATGCTTTCCAAGAACCCCAGTAGGTATCTGAAACCACAGAGTATGGAACGCTACGTATACTGTTTTTTTCACCTGATAACCAAGGTGGCTACTCAGTAACTAAGGAGCAGGGAGGGTATACAAGGTGAACACACTGGACAAAGGGATGATTCATGTCCTGGGTGAGATGGAGCAGGACAGCACAAGATTTCATCATAGCCAGGCATGGTGGCTCACGCCTATAATCCCAGCACTTTGGGAGGCATAGGCGAGAGGATTACCTGAGCTCAGGGGTTCGAGGACGGCCTGAGCAACAGAGCGAGACCTTGTCTCTATAATAAACCAAAAAATCAGAAGAGCATGCCTGTGGTGCATGCCTGTGGTTCCAGCTACTTGGAAGGCTGAGGCGGAAGGATCACCTGAACCCAGCAGGTCGAGGCTGCAATGGCTGTGAGTGTGCCACTGCACTCCAGCTTGGGTGACAGAGTGAGACGCCAACTTAAAAAAAAAAAAAAAAGATTTCAACATGCTACTCAGTGCAGTGCACAATTGAAAATGTATGAGTTATTTATTTCTGGAATTTTCCATGTAATATTTTTAAACCTCTGTTGATGATGGTAACTGCAGCTGCAAAAAGTGACACCATGGATAAGGGGGGACAACTGTGTATGAAAAGATGCTCCACACCATTTGCCAATTCGGGAAATGCAATACAATAAATAAAAGTTGTATGGATCAAAATTATTGGACAATCAATATCCATGAGTCCATACTGATAAATGACCAAATAAATAAATTTGGGCCGGGTGTAGTTGCTCACACCTGTTATCCCAGCACTTTGGGAGGCTGAGGCAGGAGGATTGCTTGAGCCCAGAAGTTCAAAACCAGCCTGGGCAACATAGCAAGACATTATCTCTACAAAAAATAAAAGTGAAGGAAAATTAGCCAGGCATGAGGGCACGTACCTGTTCCGGTTACTCAGGATGCTGAAGTGAAAGGATCTCCTGAACCCAGGAGGTCGAGGTCGTATTAAGCCATGATCGTGCCATTGCACTCCATCCTGGATAACAGAGTGAAACTCCAACTTAAAAATTAAACAAATAAACAAACTTGGAAGAAAGGATCAATCTCCCATGCAGAAGAATTCCAAATAATTTATTATGTCAATTCTTCCCATTAAGGAGGTTAGAGCACGGTTCCCCACTCATTCAGTGTGGGCTGCACACAGTGACTTCCTTCCAAGGAGTGCAGTGTGAAAAGCCGGGGGGAAAGAGTAACTTTACAGTGGAGAAAACTGACAGACACTACACAGCCAGGTGATGCAGGTGAGCCCTGTGGGGATAAGCCTGGTGACAGTACATACCCTTGAAACGGTGTGATGAGAACGACACTTTACCTCTGTGGTCTTCTCCCCCAAACCCATAACCCAGTCTAATCATTAGGACATCAGACAAACCCTGACTGAGGAACATTTGACATAATACTTGATCAGTACTACTCAAAACTGTCAAGGTCATCAAAAACAAAGAAGGTGTGAGAATAGTCCTGACCTAAAGGAGCCTAAAGAGACATAGCAACTAAGTGTAATGTGGTCTCCAGAATAGGATTAAAAACTAAGAAAATCTGAATATAATATGGACTTTAGTTAATAATAATGTGTTAATATGGGTTCATTAATTGTGACAAATGTGCCATCCTAATGTAAGATATTAATCATAGGAGAAGCTAGATGTGGTATATATGAGAATACTCTATCTTGCAACTTTTCTGTAAATCTCAAACTGCTCTACAATAAAAAGTTTTTGTTTGTTTGTTTTTTGAGTTGGAGTCTCACTCTGTCACCCAAGCAGGAGGGCAGTGGCACACTCACGGCCGCCTCAGTGACAGCCTGCTGGGCTTTGGTGAGCCTTCCGCCTCAGCCTTCCAAGTAGCTGGAACTACAGGCATCCACTACAACGCCTGGTTTATTTTTTTTATTTATTGTAGAGATGAGGTCTCACCAAGTTGCCTAGGCTGATCTAGAACCCGTGAGCTCAGGCAATCCTCTCACCTATGCCTCCCAAAGTGCTGGGATTACAGGCTTGAGCCACTGCACCAGGCCTGTTTTTTGTTTGTTTGTTTGTTTTTGAGTTGGAATCTCACTCCATCGCCCAGGCTGGAGTGCGGTGGCATGCTTATAGCCACCCCAGTGTCAGCCTGCTGGGTTCGGCGATCCATCCGCCTCAATCTTCCAAGTAGTCAGAACTTTAGGCGCGCGCTACCAGGCCCTGCTAATTTTTTATTTATTGTAGAGACTGAGGGCTCACCAAGTTGCCCAGGCTGGTCTCGAACCCGCAGGCTCAGGCAATCCACTCTCCTTGGCCTCTCAAAGTGCTGGGATTATAGACTGAGCCACTGAGCCCAGCCTGTTTTTGTTTTGTTTTGTTTTTAAGTAGAATAAGTAGCTCTTCTCAATTTTCCCAGGACTTTCTGAGTCTTAGCACTGAGAGTCTGGCACTCCAGGAAACCCCTCAGTCAAGGCAAAACCAGTAACCCCCCGTCTGCCCCCTCTCCCAATACAGATTCCTGTGGGGCACTAAGAATGTATTCATAGACTATTCTATCTGTCCCTTTCTGGTTTGTTTGTTTTTTTTTAATTTGTTGCCTAATTTATTTTAGGCCTAGAGTACTTGCCACTTCCCATACCTGACCTAAAAACAGCAAGGCACAAAGAATGGGTATTTCACTTTAGTGGATGGTGAGAAAAGAAAACTTTCTCAGACATAAATAATCAAGATAGCACCTCAACATTTCCCATGCTATAGTCCTGTAGCTTGACAAAGTATGAGTAATTCATAGAAACATAGTTATGACAGCTTTGATGGGGCCTTACAGCATGAGACACTGCATGATTTCAACAATGAATCACCTGCATACACAAAACAAGTCAGGTCTATTATTTGACATCCTGTGGGAAACTGAGGCATCATATGTTCAAAGCTGATTTATGGGGAGTTCAGCTGGACAACTGCCCAGAACACTTATCTATAATGCTAAATGATCACAGAGGCACCGAAATGACAATGGAAACACAAAGTAGATTTTTTTTTTTTTTTTTTTTTTTTT
>NW_007256292.1:214659-219785 GCF_000164805.1 Carlito syrichta
TCACCTCAGCCTCCCAAAGGCGCGGGATTACAGGCTGAGCCACTGAGCCCGGCTAAAAGTAGATTTTTTTAAAAGAATTTTCTAGCACTCCTTCTAGAGAGGTCATTGTACATGGCTGGAAGGAATACAAATGCTACTCACCTCTAAATTTTTCCTAGACAGAAATAAAGGGGAAAATCATACCATTGGTGGTGTGGCTGTGGCTTGTCTAGTAAATGTCTAGTAGGATTTATGCACAAATGTGCATAGGAACTACCTTCTAAACTTAAACCATTTATAAATTTAAAAAATCATCTGCAGTTATAAGCCACAAGGTTGGGAGAGTGTGGAGACATCCCCTCCCATTCTCCCAGCCAGGATTTTAGAACAAATCCTGAGGACAGCCTTCTCCAGAAGGGTGGGTCCAGTTAACCTGAGGCCTTCAGCTGTACTGAGATGATTGTGCAGGTTTGCCTTTCCTGCACATAGAGCTCAACCCTTGCCGGGCTCGGTGGCTCAGTCTGGAGTGAGACTCCAACTCAAAAAAAAAAAAGAACTCAACCCTTCCTCCAAATAAATGCAGAGTAAATTTCAAATACATAGAGGTGTGAAGGACAGGCCGATTATTAGCCTGCCCAAGGCATCCACTAGTTTGATCCACTCCAGGCCAGAGAGGGCACAGTGTTGAAGGCAAAGAGCCAAGGTTTGAAAGATTCTGGGCTTAAATCCTGCCTGAGGCACCTACAAATGATATCACTTTGGGCAGAACCCTGACCTCTGAGTTCTCAGATTTCTCATCTGTAGAAATAAGAATAATTTTATCCATCAGATTCTTGTCAATCAAGTGCGTAAAACAGTTGCAATGGCCTGGCTCATAGTGGGGTCCGCAGTCCCTCCACAGCTTGTTGTACTCAAGGAGACTGACTGCACAGTCCTCAACCTGCAACAGGACATCCCCCCACCGGCACTCGCCTACCCGCTGTGGGTAACTTCTCCTTACTCAGAAAGGAAGTGGCCAGAAGGCAGCTCCCTCACAGTGACTGGTTTCCCTGCATCTCTTCTTGGACTTCTGCCCACCCTCCTCCTGGACAAGACCTAATTCTCAACTGGTGCTGTGGGGCCCTCAACTCTGACCTTCCCAGGAACTGAGTTCTACTGATTATCTTCTCTCATTTGAACAGTGAACCTGACCTTTAGGCTTACTCGAGGGTCTCATGTTAAAAAAACTTTTGACCGGGCGTGGTGGCTCAGGCCTGTAATCCCAGCACTTTGGAAGGCTGAGGTGAGGGGATTACTTGAGCCCACAGGTTCGAGAACTGCCTGGGCAACTTGGTGAGACCTCATCTCCATAATAAATTTTTTTAAAAATTAGCCAGGCGTGGCAGTGCACGCCTATAATTCCAGCTACTTGGAAGGTTGAGGCAGAAAGATCGCCTGAGCCCAGCAGATCAACACTAGGGTGGCTGTGAATGGGTCACTGCATTCCAGCCTGGGTGATGGAGTGAGACTCCGACTCAAAAAAAATTCTTCCTCAATCCCACTCTGGGTTCTGTTCTGAATATCAGTCTTCCCACCTAGCCAAACTTCTTGTGAGCCATGTCTATCCTACCATTCTTATTTCCTCACCTTCCACCCCACTACCCCAGCAGTCTGGCTCTATCTTACTACCCCCCAAAAGTGCTATCCAAGGTGACTGGCTCTCTTCCTCTGCTTGGGTTGCTATAGGAAAACACCATGAACTGGGTGGCTTAAACATGAGACACTGATTTCTCACAGTTCTGTAGACTGGGAAGTCCAAGATCAAGGTGTTGACCTATTCAGTGTCTGGTGAGGGCTCTCTTCCTGGCTTGCAGATGGCTGCCTTGTCCCAGTGTGCTCACATGCAGAGAGAGAGCTCTGGTTTCTCTTTCTCTTATAAGGACACTAACCCCATCATGGGGACCCCACCCTCATGATCTCATATAAACCTAATTCTATCCCAAAGGCCCAACTTCCAATGCCATCAATTTAGGGGATAAGACTTCAACATATGAATTTGAGGGGGACACAAACTTTCAGTACATGACTTTCCTTTCCCTGACCTCTCGGCCTCTAGCACCCCTGATTACTCCATTCCCTGGACTCCTACGGTTTGGGGGATCTGGGTTTCCCCCTGTCTCTTTGGCCTTGAACTGATGGCCATTCTTAGAACTCAGTCCAGTCTTCCTTTCTCCTCTTACCCAGGTGCTGTGGGTGACCCTATTCTCTCACAGGTTCAATTATGTCTGTATGCTGAAGACTTCAAAACTCTAACTTTACGTCCCTTCTGTAGACCCCTCTATCCAACTGTCTGTGGATATCTCCACTTAAATATAAGTACTTAGAAGAGAAAAAGACCAACTATTAACTTGTCTGAGGTATCCTGTTAGTTTCCTAGGGCTATCATAATGAAATACTAGAGACTGGGTGGCTTACATAATAGAAGAGTTATGTATTCTCCCATTTTGGAAACTAGAAACCCAAGACCAAGTTGTTGGCAGGTTTGGCTTCTTCTGAGGCCTGCCTCCTTGACTTGCAGATGGCTGCCTTCTTGTTGTGTGTTCAATAGTCTTTCTTCTGTGTGTATCCCAGATGTCTCTCTGTGTATCCAAATTTCCTCCTCTAATGAGAGGAGAAGATTATTTTATATAACACCTCATTTTATCTTAAATACCTCTAATAAATCCTTAATAAATCCAACCTGCTCTAACAGTCCCATTGTATCTTAAACACCTCTCCAAAGGCCCTGTGTTCAAATACATTCATATTCTGAAGTACTGGGGGTTAGGGTTTCAACATTATGACTTTGTGGGGGTACACAATTCAGCCCATGACAGGCATCCACTTGGCATGCCAACTCCGGATGTGTATGTAAGTCCCAAAGGCATTTCAGCAGCAACATGTCTACGATCTTCTCCTTCCTTACTCTCAGACCTCATCCTCTGCCTCCGGGCCCTATCCAAGGGTATGACACCACTTCCCATGGTCAGTCCATCACAGGCAGGCCTCCAAAATCGGATCATCAATCTCCATCCTCTCTACAACAAACTTTGTCAAAGCCATCCTCTCTCATCTGACTGGCACAAGGCCTCCTAATTTGTCTCTCTTCCTGGGACTCGACCACTTCCAACCCATTCTCCATGTGGCAGTCAGAGTGAGTGTTCTCAAATGCTACTCTGATCATGTTAACATCTTGTTCAAATCTTTCAACTTGCTCAAATCTTGCTCAAATCTTCCCTACTTTCCTTAGAATGAAGTCCACACTCTTCAGTAAGGCTTGCAAGGATCTACTTGATCAGGGCCCTACTTACCTCCTCCACTCTGAATTTCTTTCAGTTCTTTAAATGCACCTCTCTCTTTGGTCTGGGGACTTTGTATTTTCTCTTTGCTCTTCCTGGGACACCCTTCACCTTTCTCCCAGCTAACTTCTACCTCCAATTCAGTTCTTAGTTTTAAAATCACTTCTTTCAGGAAGTCCTTCCTGATCTCCCCACCAAGTAGGGTGGGTGCCTAATTTTGTATTGCACTGAGTGTATAATTATATGTCTTCTTGACTATACATCATAAGAACAAGAAACGTGTCTGTATTGCTCTCCTCCCAATACCAAGGAATATGTCTAAAATATAATACTCAATAAATTTGGCTGGGCACGGTGGCTCACACCTATAATCCCAGCACTTTGGGAGGCTGAGGTGAGAGGAGTACCTAAGCCCATGGGTTCAAGACCAGTCTGGGCAGCTTGGCGAGACCTCATCTCTATAATAAATTCAAAAATTAGCTGGTCATGGTGGTTCACGTCTGTAGTTCCAGCTACTTGGAAGGCTGAAGCAGAAGGATCACCTGAGCCCAGCATGTCGAGGTTGCAGTGGCCATGAGCGTGCAACTGCACTCCAGCCTGGATGACAGAGTAAGACTTTGACTCAAAAACAAAACATACAAAAAATAAATAAATATTGAATGAAAGGATGAGTGATTCGAGAATAGACTATGGCAAAAATAATGGACTCAGTGAGAGAAGACCTGAGTTCTTGTCTCAACTCTGTCATTAACTAGCTACACCACCGTGTCTATAGGCCAAGATGAAAATGAGATTGGGCTAAAAGCGCTCTGGCAAGGTCTTTCTTGATACCCAATGACCATAATTCTTCATCTCCAGTCCCAGGTGGAATGTACTGTGCCTGCATGTGCAAGGAAGAGATCTTTGCCTTCTATTGATTCAGACAGAATGCCAATAGCTTGATGGAAATACAGGAGCCCAGGGAAAGCCAGCTGAAGACAGAAGTAATAAAGAAGACTGCTCACTGACACTAAAAATCATCTAAATTACGAGGGTTCAACAGATCATTCTTGACAACAACCCAAAGAGAAAACAAATATATGGAATGTGGTGACTTTTGGCTTTTCCTCTCCATTCCCATGTTTCCGTCTCTTCCTCTGTCACCCCTGTCACCCAAACTTAGAGATTCCCATTAAAAAAACTTTTTTTTAATTTTAAATATGTGGGGCACAATTCAGGGTTAGGTATACAAATGTTCATTATGCAGGTACCTTTGTTGATGAAGTGTGCCCCTTACCTCCGGTGGTCTCCCACTACTGCCAATTCCTTTCTAATAGTATTACAATAGTTTATTCAAGGTCTGCTTATGAGAATGTGATACTCAGTTCTTTGTTTCTTTGATAGATCACTCAGTATTATAGCCTCTAGGTCCATCCAAGTTGCTGTGAAGTTCATAATTTTGTCCTTATTTATGGCTGTATAATATTCCATCATGTATATGTACCACATTTAAAAAATCCAGTCCTCTTTCGATGGGCAGCACGGTTGTGTGTAGAGTAGTGGGAAGGGGGGTCTTAGATTAAGATGATTATGGATCAAGTCCTCAAAGTTCCTCTCAGCTTGAGGGCATTGTCTATTTCCAACAACAAAAAATATATAACTTATTTTAAGTAATAAAATCTCCTCCTTGGATTGCAAAAACCAGGATTGGGAGAGGCTGGTAAAGAAATGTAATTGCTGGATCGGTGGCTCAGCCTGTAATCCTGCACTTCGGGAGGCCAAGGTGAGTGGATTGCCTGAGTCCGCGGGTTCAAGACCCGCCTGGGCAACTTGGCAAGACCTCATCTCTAC